>NW_004444259.1:705941-708464 GCF_000243295.1 Trichechus manatus latirostris
TTGAATCACTTCTGCCAACAGAACCAGCCCTCTTATTCCCATCTGAAGATTAGTCCATCTTTGTCAGCTAAGCCACCCTCCCCAGTAAAACTATTATTTCCTCCAACCCCATCTGATGAGATTAATCCAGCTAAAGAGCCTTCATCTGAGATATCACTTGGGACGGCATCTGAGTCATTGCCTGGGGCATCGCCTGGAGTAGATGCCTTAGGAGGCATTACTGACTGTTCCCAGGACACACTGCCACCACCTATTTTTGCTTCTGGATCTTCAACTAGACTTAAGTCCCAGTGAGCCCTAAAAGGTAAAGTACAAAGTGTGACCCAGGAGGAGGTATTTTACACTCCCAAAGAACTGCTTGACTTTTCTAATTATGTACAAACAGAAACCTGGGGAATATGTGTGGGAATGGCTATTAAAGGTGTGGGATCATGGTGCAAGGAACATGAAGGTGGATCAATCTGAGTTTATTGACATGGGCCCACGAAGCACAAATTCTTCCATGTTTCAGCTTGAGAGGTTAGGAAAGGATCTAATAGTTTATTTGGTTGGTTCGCTAAAGCATGGATTACGCAGTGGCCTGCACTAAATCAAGTTGAAGTAGCAGACCTGCCTTGCTATACTGTAGAAGAAGGTATCCACAGGCTTAGGGAAACTGACAGATTAGAGTGCGTTTATCAGGTTAGACCCACAGACCCACACATGGAGTGCCCAGAGGACACACCTTTTACTACAACGGTGAGGAACAAATTTTTGTGAAGGGAGCCCCAGCATCCTTGAAGACTGCTGTGATTGCTATTTTATAGAAGCCAGATTTGACAGTGGGAGCTGCCCTAACTGAATTAAGACACCTAACTACAATGGGACTGACTGGACCTCATGGTAGTAGGGGCCAAGTGGCGGCACTCAATCGACAAAGACAAGGTGGGTGTGGTTACAGTAATGGACAGAGGAGTCAAAGGAGTAACCAGAATAGTCTGACTTGTATGGACTGATGGCATAGGCTACTTAATCATGGTGTCCCTAGGAGTAAAACAGATGGGAAATCTACTAAATATTTACTTGATCTGTACAAGTAGTAGAATTCTAGGTCAAGTGAACAGCAGTCTTACTTGAATCGCCAGAATAGAGAGTCACGGCCCCTCAATCAATTCCCTCAATCAATTTATCCTTGAGATAAATCTCTCTCTCTCTTTATATATATACGCTTCACTAGTTTTCTTCTCTAGAGAACCTAGCCTAAGACACTACCCAAAGCAATCTATAGATATAATGCAATCCCGATCCAAATTCCAAGAACATTCTTTAATGAGATAGAAAAACTAATCAGCAACTTTATATGGAAAGGAAAGAACCTCTGGGTAAGTAAAGCATTATTGAAAAAGAAGAACAAAGTGGGAGGCTTCACATTTCCCAATCTCAGAACCTACTATACAGCTACAGTAGTCAAAACAGCCTGGTACTGGTACAATGACAGACACATAGACCAATGGAACAGAATTGAGAACACAGAAGTAAATCCATCTACCTATGGACTCCTAAATCTTCTACAAAGGGTTGAAGTTCATTAAATGGGGAAGAGATAGTCTTTTCAACAAATGGTGCTGGCAAAACTGGATATTCATTTGCAGAAAAATGAAACAGGATCCATAGCTCACACCACACACAAAAACCAACTCAAAATGGGTCAAAAATCTAAATGTAAAACGTAAAACTATAAAGATCATGAAAGAAACCGTAGGGACAATGCTAGGCGCCCTAATCTATGGCATAAAGAGATGTCAAGCATAACTAAAAATGCACAAACTCCAGAAGATAAACTAGACAACTGGGACGTCCTAAAAATTAAACACTTAAGCTCATCAAAAGATTTTACCAAGAGACTAAAAAGAGAACCTACAGACTGGGAAAAACTCTTTGGCAACGACATATCTGATAAAGGTTTAACCTCTAAAATACATAGAAAACATCAACAACTCAACAACAAAAAGACAAACAACCCAATCATAAAATGGGCAAAGGACATAAACAGACACTTCACCGAAGAGGACATTCAGGTGGCCAACAAATACAAGAAAAGGTGCTCGTGATCATTAGCCATTAGAGAGATACAAATCAAAACTACGATGAGATACCATCTTCCCCCTGCAAGAATGGCACTGATCAAAAGAACAAAACACAATAAAAGGTGGCAAGGCTGTGGGGAGACTGGAACTCTCAGACACTGCTGGTGGGAATGTAAAATGGTACAACCACTATGGAAAAGGTTATGGCGTGTCATGGATTGAACTGTGTCCCCCCAAAATATCTGTCAACTTGGCTGAGTCACGATTCCCAGTACTGTATGATTGTATAATCTGATGTGATTTCCTTATGTGTTGTAAACTCTATCACTATGATGAGGCTATACGTGATCTCCTTATGTGTTGTAAATTCTATCACTGTGATGAGGTTATACTGATGAGGTTTACAAGATTAGATAGTGTCTTAATGCAATCTCTTTTGAGATATAAAAGACAGAAG
>NW_004444259.1:710397-713670 GCF_000243295.1 Trichechus manatus latirostris
GTCTAAGAGATCATCTGGAGACTGCTGCTACCAGCTCCTGGTGACATCGGTGCTCGAGAGGGAGCTGGGACCAGGGGCCTCCCCTTGGGTGAGGCCTGAGGCTATACGGAAGTTCCAGGGTCCATCCCATTCTACGGGAAGGAAACATCACAAGGGTCTCTGGGCTCTGTCTCCACAGAAATATGGCCTCTGGGAACTAGAGCTCTTGGAAGCTCATGGTCATGGCCAGCCCTGCCCTTTCAGGCCAGTTTACACTTCAGTTCAGCCCAGATCCGCCCCAAGGATTTGCAAACATGCAGCCTCCACCCCTGCCCTGCGCCGACCCTTAACTTGCTCCCATTTCGGCCCCTTTCCCTCGGAAGACCTTCTCGATTTGTTCTAGTCTAGGAAGGGGGGAACGACACCGCTGTGGGCCCAGCCACCCAAGGCTGTGGCCCAGATCCACTTACGCTGGATGCTGAAGCAGAACTTCTTCTGCTGGTAGGAGATGTAGCTGGAGACAGCGCCGATCAGCGCCATGGCCAGGGCGCTGGCCACCCCGGCGATGGTGCCCGCCTCTGCAGACATCCCTGGCCAGAGGAGGAGGGAGGGGGAGAGGCAGGCTCAAACCAACAGCACCACGAGACTCAGCTCAGATTCAAGTTCAGGCTCAGGCACCTGGTTCCCTTCCCACCCCAGCCACTGAGTTCTGCTATTTCAGGTACCCAGGACTGACCAGCCTGTGTGAGAGGGTTACCCAGATATTTCTAAGGTATTAAAACAACCCAGCGTCCCTTGATTTGCTGAGTGCTCCTCACTTTTCTGAGAATGTCCATTCTTAGGACTTGAAAGGCAGACAGGGAACGGAGCAGTCCCTCGTCTACCGAGGCCCAGAGAACAGGACTGGCCTGTGTCCCCCGAGACGCATCTAGGTCTTGGGCCAGCGGGCTTCACATCGGGCCGCCTCCCCCAGGCTCTGGTGTTTCCTGCTTAATTCCTTTCACAGGCTGCAGCCCTCTGCTGTTTGCCTCATGAGCCTCTATCGGAGACATTCAGGGGAAGGCCGGGGATGGCCGAGTCTGAGACGACAGCTTCCAACCACCTCAGGACTCAGAAACCCACCAGATTCTGGGTCATCGCTGCCGCCGTAGGGGCCATCACCTAGGGAGAGGACAAAAGCACTTAGTGTCTGCCGAGACCCCATGACCATCCATCTCGGGGTCAGGAGGAACAGCTCGCCGCCGCCACCCCTCAACGTTGGAACCAGTTCCCCTTCCCGCCACACAGGCCACAGTTGGCCGGATGACTTGGCTGACCCTTCTGATTTCGCCTCTGTCACAGGCCCCAACCAGCACGTCGCCTTGGGCTTCGACCAGACTGTAGCAAGATCTGCTTTCTTACCCCTGCCGCCTGCAAAGTCCAGGCTTTCAGGCGGAGCTGTGTCACTAAAACGAGAGCAACCGTGCATTGAGCCGTCGTTACAGCCCAGCCTCTCAGTGCAGTGTTCCAATTAATCTCTTCCTCAGTGAGGCTGCACTTGGCGTCTCCATCTTACAGGGCAGGAGCCGGCTGGGCGACCAGCAGGCAGGTGGCTGAGCCGGGCCCACCCCAGGTGAGTCTCACTCTGTGACACCTGTTCTGAATGACAGTACTGTGTATCTCCCATACATCTCCGGCTTCCTGTAATGGACTGTCATGTAGAACATACTTCTTCTTTACCCGATTACAGAAACATGTTTAGGCAAAAAATTATTTTTATTGATTTTTCTCCTGGGCCTAGTGGTTCACGTGCTTTTTTTTTCAAATCCAGATGTTTCTGTTTCTGTAACTTAGGTACACACACAGGATCCCTACGGTATGCCACAGGATTAAGTCAGAAACACGAGTTTTAATGGCCTTCCTCTTCCAGCACTGCATATACTAGGAGTTGGTTTGGGACCATAAACAAATACAGATTCACAAGCCCTTGCCCACAATTTTGAAATTCAAAAGGCTTTGAAATACACGAGATGGAGAACAGATCAGCGGTTGCCAGGTGTTCCAGAGGGAGGTAGGTAAGTTCTACCAGAGCAACATGAGGGCTAGAGACTTGTGCTGATGGAACTTTTATCTCGACTGTGGTGGTGGGTACCCCAACCTACACATGTGCTAAGATCTGGTAGAAATACGCACACACGCTCACATGCACACGTGCACACAAATACATGCATGTAAAACTAGGGGAACTCTGAACGAGTCAGTGGATTGTCTCCAGGTCAACGTCCTGGTTACGATGTTGTACTACAGTTAGGTAAGACGGTACCACTGGGGGAGACTGGGTGAAGGGTACACGGGGATCCCTCTGTATTATTCCCTACAACTGCACGTGAACCTACCATTACCTCAAAACTAAAACTTGAAAAAAAAATTGTTGGAAAAGCTCTGAGAAACAACGTTTGGGCAACTCATTCCACAGCAAACCCTGCCTGGAAGCAGCGAAGCTGTCTGTGGTCTCCCTTTATCCGACCTGGTGTGAATTCTGCCTTTCACTGCAGCTACGGTAATGTGTTTGGTTAAGGGGCGCAGCCCCTGGCCCCATGGGTGTTATATAACTACTCAGTGTAAACACCATCCTGCCTTTCTAAAACCTGAAACATTCTGGATTCTAAACTACACGCAGCCCCCAGGGTCCTGGAGGGGCTGTGACCCTGGAGTGCTGAACCAGTAATAACTGGCCCTCGGGGAACTCGCCCTCCAGGGTGGGATTTACCCCTTCAACATCGTCTTACTTCATTCATCGCTGAGCGCAGAAGCTGCGGTGCCTCCTGAATCTCATCACCCAAATGCGGCTGCGCCCCAGAGCAGCACACTTGCTGCCTTGTCTGGCATCTGGCACAGGTGGAACTGCGCTTTTAGAGACCAGGTCTGACTGATGTGGGACAGTAAATGACAATGTGACACCGATAATGACAAGCCAACATCCGTTCTCCAGAAAGAAGCTCTGAAAGCTGTATGCACGGGGGAGGGGTCTGAGCGCCACTGCAGAACGTCAATCAGCCGCCCTCTTCCTCTTCCGGCCTCACGCTCATCAGCGGGGGGAGACTGTGTTCCCAGGCCCCGGGGTTCATAGGGGAAACTGGAGGCACAGAGCTGACACTTCCTTCACCAGTCAGATTCTGGGGGGTGGGGGGTGGGGGGTGGAATGAGGTGTGTTATGTCCCGGCCTGGGGCTGCGTCTTGACTGCATTTTAGGAAGGCCCCTGATTGGATACGGAAGGAGTAGCAGTGTTTTTAAAAACGCAATCTCTGCCGTTG
>NW_004444259.1:714377-716252 GCF_000243295.1 Trichechus manatus latirostris
GAGCAGCGAAAGAGACAGAGCAAGGGAGAGAGAGCAGGGCGGGCCAGCAAGGAAAGGTGACCACCAATGTCAGATGTGCACAGGGACTGCAGAGGGCTAAAGAGAGGTGTCACGGGGGCCACAGAACAACTCTGGGGGGGAGTAGAGCTTGCCTGCTCCACGGTGCAGACGATGGGGGGACCATAAGGAGCTGAAACATCTTGGCCTCAAATTTCTCAGTGAAAGTGATGGGACAAAAGGGGGGCTCTCAGAGACCAGGCCGGGCAGGAAGGGGGCAAGGGTGGGGGTGGGGCCTTACAGACCACACTCTTAGGGAAAAGTAACAAGATCTATTGATGAGAGACTGTCATTGTCACCTACAGACAAGTAACAGGGCTCCTACAAGGCCAGTAGAAATGTTTTCCTGAGAAAAAGAGTATGTAGCAGACACCACATTACTGAGTCTCTGTGCCTCAGACCCAAGGCTGGGAAATACATTCACTGGGATTCTTTTTATGCTGAAGATCATCCTTTATTTAAATGAGATGTTCCACTTCAATCAGGGCACCCACGTGGCCGTGGAAAGGACGGTGTCTTGTCACGGCCATGTTTCAGTCTCACGCTGGCATTGCAGGCCGGGACACCCTGTATCTTCTGCTACTGACACCTATAGTGACAGAGACTGTAACTGAAGCTAACAATTGATTATTCTTTACAAGAGGAGTTCACACAGGAGCCTAATTAGAGAATTTCCTAGCGCTCCTTCCTTGCTAAAACACGCACCTTTAATATGGAAGACACGATGTGTCATTCAGGCCTTCATTGCGTGCACGCTTACCCACGCTACCACTGCCCTGGTCTCGCCATCTGGAAATACCATTTGTCATCCAGGAGTAATTGGCTAATTTGCTGGGTTTGCCCTTTAAATGCTCCATGTTCTCCTGACACCTGTGAGTTTCCTTTAGAGGCCTGTAGAGCTTTCTGCTAGAGATGACACTGCCTGCAAAGGTGTTTGGAAAGAGCAAGTTGATGGCAGCGTCCTGGAATCAGAAGAGAACGCCACTCCCATGGCAAAGGCACACAGTTCCTGCAAGGACAGAGCAAATGCTGCCACCACGGCCATGAATGTCAGGGGTGGATCAGGGTTACCACCAGACACACTCGTCCTGTGCCGCTCATAGTGGTTACAATTGCAACAAGTTACAGCAGCCACAAGTTATAAAAACCACCACAACTCACAACCACAGCCAGTTACAACCATAACGTGCTTTGCCACATCCAAAAACCAGGCTAACACTGTCTCCCTACTTAGGATCAGATATGGAACGTGTATTATGATGAAAGGCTTACATCTTAAATCTTCGGCAGTCGTATTGGGAATTAAAAGTGGTTAAGAGCTCAGCTGCTAACCAAAGGGTCGGCAGTTCGAATCCACCAGCCACTCCTTGGAAACCCTATGGAGGCAATTCTACTCTATCCAACAGGGTCACTATGAGTTGGAATCAACTTGACAGCAACAGGTTTGGTTTTGGTTTGGCCTTGGGGGATGTGGCTATGAAGGGGTGGCCCGAGGGATTTTCTTTGTGGAGATGGAACAGTTCTGTATCCTGATTGTGGTGATGGTTCTCCAATCTACACATGTGACAGAATTCCACAGACCTACACACAGAGTGCATGCAAAGTGTGAAGACAGCTGACTAAGATTCCCACCTGACTCAGCACTGCTGCACCAGTGCTGACCTTCTGGTCTGAACAATTTACTATGGTTCTGTAAGATGTTCTCATCAGAGGAAGCTGGCTGAAGGGGACCCGGGAGCTCTTCTGAAATATTGTTACAACTTCTTGTGAGTTTTAAACTATTTCAAAATAAAAAGGCATTTTAAAAAATAATTGACG
>NW_004444259.1:717178-718536 GCF_000243295.1 Trichechus manatus latirostris
CTGGAGAAAATAAAATACACATGTCAATTACCAAACTGAAAAAACCAAGCAGTTTACAGCAACAAGACACTTCTGTTAATGCTGCTCAACGCCCACAGGAAATGCCTGTAAGTTTCACTTAAGAAGGTCCTTGATGAACGTGCTAGGCAGAATTCTGAGGGTTCCCAACATTTCTGCCCACTGGTGTTCATGGCCTGTATGATCCCATCACCTGGAATGTGGTTGGGACCCGTGAAGGGGATAGATGTCGTTCGGTGAGTAGGTTACATTACACGCCAAAGGTGAAGGGACTTTGCAGATGTAATTAAGGTGCCAAATCAGTTTGAATTTGAGTTCATTAAAAGCAGAGTCCCTCTCCCTTCTTCCTCCTCAGTCTCCCTCACCCCTCCTTCCCTCCTGCTGGTCTTGAAGAAGGAAGCAACTAAGAGTTCTACAATTGAAAGGGTATGTACCCTTCTAACAGCCACATGAGCTTGGAAGAGAACCCCGAAGGTCAGATGAGACCCCAGCCCTGGCCAACACCTTGATGGCAGCCAATGAGACACTGAGCAGAGCACCCAGCTTAGCTGTTCCTGATCTCCTGACTAACGCAAGTTGTGAAATAATAAATGGGTTTTTTCTTAACCTACTAAGTTTATGGTAATGTGTTACACAGCAATAAAAGACTTATACAAGAAGGCAGAAAACATGAACAATTCTATCATAACTTAACCCTTGGGTGCACATCTTTTACCAGTCTGTGTTTCTGTTGCACACCAAAGTAAGCTAGTTGACTCAAAAACAGCACTTGTGTGATTGTTTCAGTCCCGAGCTGTATCAGCCACTTCCCCTGGGTGGCACAAATGGTAAAGTGCTTGACTATTAACGAAAGGTTTGGTGGTTCAAACCTATCCAGTGGGGTCACTGAAGAAAGGCCTGGTGACCTGCTTCCACAAAGATTACAGCTAAGAAAACGCTATGGACAATTTCTTTAAAAAAAAAAAAAAAAAACCTATCGAGCAGTTCTAGTCTATAACACATGGGGTCATCATGAGTCAGAATCGAGTATATGGCAGCAGGTTTGCGCTGGTCATGGAAGATCATGTTTACTACTCAGATTGAATGACGGATAAACAATGGCTATGCTGACTTGAATATTTGGCAGATTTTCTCTTGAAAATGAATGAAGTGAGCCTATCACTTGAAGGAAAATGATTGATGGTATTTATTCTTTTATTGACTATGCAAAGGCATTAGACTGTGTGGATCACAACAAATTATGGAAAACATTGTGAAGAATGGGAATTCTAAAACACTCAATTGTGCTCATGAGGAACCTGTACATAGACCAAGAGGTAGGCATTTGAACAGAACAAGGA
>NW_004444259.1:719676-722859 GCF_000243295.1 Trichechus manatus latirostris
GACTGAACATTTCGATCAAGGATTCTACAGAGGAATACTGATCAAAAGGGGGAAAATACAGAACAGAATTTAAAATTCTCATGGCTCCAGGAATGAACCCCTGAAACTACTGCCCTGAGATAATCTTTAAACCTTAAACCAAAAATATCCCCTGAAGTCTTCTTAAAACCAAATAATAGTTTAGCTTAACTTGTAAAGAATATCTGCCTTGGGCATTGTGCTCTTTCAAGATCTATCTATATTGGATCAAATTGATAACAGCAACTCAAAAGATTAGATAGGAACCTCAGGGGCAGTGAGTTTATGTCAATGGGGGAAGAACAACTCAGAGAAGGAGGTTGAGAATGGCTGCACAACTCAAAGAATACAATCAATGTAACTAAATTGTACAGGTAGAAACTATTGAATTGGTCTATGTTTTGCTGTGTATATTCTCAAAATCAACAATAAAATAAAATGTTTAAAAAATGTGACTTTTGGATTCTATATAATGAAATGTGGCATCATCTGGAAGTTCAACATAACTCGGGGTACCAATATTTTCCAAATGTCCTACACAAGATGTTACAAAGTCAAGAATGGGCATAAGATCCATTCAAAGGGCAAGAGAGTCCAATAGATTCAATGGAACTGAGTGTAGAAAGGTCACTGATAGGGTTTCACATTCCATACCACACTTAACCTATAAGGAACAACCATTTGGTGAGTTTTGGTGTCAGATCCAAGAAGAATGTCTACAATGATCTAAAAAGTCTACCGAAATATTTCTCCCTTTTCCAACTGCATATCTAAGCCCAGGTTTTCTTCCTACACTTCAGCCATGACAACATATCACAATGATTCAAGGCTTAGCAGATGTGAGAATCCAGCTCTTCCATTAAGGCAGACGTGACAGAAATTTGCAAACGTGTACAACAAAACCATTCTTCTCAATAACTTTTACGTTTGTCTTCCAAACACAGTTATTTCTCATAAAAATGTTATCTACGTTAAAATGTATGGATTTATTTTTGTTAACTTAAAATGAATTAATGAATAAATATTTAAACATTTTCTGTTATAAGATCTAATATTATAAATTATAAGTTCGAATATTGTAAATATCAATAGCTATAACCCACATTAAAAAAAAAAAAACCTCTTTGAGGCCCTCAATTTTCAAGACTATAAAGGAGTCCTGAGACCAAATGTTTGAGAACCACTGTTGTAGGGTTCTTATGGGCGTTGACTGGCCCCAGCTCTGCCAGGTCAGGGCCGTTGTGCTAACGAAACAGCTAATGAAATAGAACGTCACCAGGGAGCTGCAATGCTGGCCAGTGGTTCTCACCAGCTACAACTCACCTCCTCCTCCTGCACTTGGTTTCCTGCGGCCATCATCTCGATCATTGCGATCATCCAAGGCATCAGCCAAGTCAAAATCATCAATACCTTCAGTGGGCCCCAACACAGAAAGGAAACAGTCAATTGGTTAGACTGTGCAGAGCTCATTTGGACACTGCTCCCAGAGGGAGTTCCAGGTCCTCCCTCAATGCCCTCCTCAGGGAAGCTGCGTTACCTGGCAGATTTGCTGGAGCTCGGGTTGTTGCGGGCCTCCTGGTTGTGGTAGTGGTGAAACGATCCCATCTGTCTAAAACAGGGGAAGGGCAAGGGGAGTACATTCAGTAACAAAGTTCAAATCCACTTTGTGCCTTGGGGAAGTCCGTATCATCAGTGCAGTACTCTTGTCTTGCTCCTTGAAGCTCCTATACGGCCTCCAAAGCATCGCTTTGAGTAGGATAACAAAGAGAGATGTAGAGGGGGGTCAATGAGACAGGTTCTGCTCACTTCTCTTTAGGGGGCAGGGTGGTGAGGCAGAGGTGGTCCTGCATGTGACCCGGTGAGTGTGGAGCTGGGGCTCGGCACACATCTGCTGGGAGAGGACCATGTGAGCAGGGAGTTCCAGACCCTGGGCACATCCCTGGAGAGCTCCAAGCTTGGTTTCCTCCATTATCAATCTGGTACCGTAACCGCAGATAACACTGCCCAGGGATGGACTGAGGTTCCTAGTGGAGTATGGAAGTATGTTATAAACTGTTTACAATGAACCCACACATACACACGAAATACTTTATAAAAGTGTGGTTATGACTGTAAGTATTAGGCCTTTGTGTGCAACCAGATTCCTTTTAAAATATGGACTTCTTTCACGGCAATTATACAGCATGCGTGGGTTCTCCAATCATTTATTTTCTTGAGTATCAAGACTGTGCTGTAACTGTTTCTACGATCAGATGTAGCAGAGACAGAGAAAATTTAAGGGAGAAGAAAAGCAGGGATGGAATGGGTTTGGCTCTGTATATAGCAAGCATTCATTAATTATCAACTATTCAGAAAAGAAACAACAATGTTGGTAGGGGAAAAAAAAACCTCATTGAGTTTTAGAGATCAATAATGTGATCCCCAAATTACCCATAGCCATTTATAATGCATTACCTGTCTTTTTTGGATAAGTCCTCGGGGTTGTCTGTGGATCAAAGAAATGCACGTCCAAATCTTCTGCAAAGAGAGTGTAAAAATCACAGTCAGCACATGAAAAGATGCTCAATGTCATCAGTCATTAAACCAAAAAAAACACCCACTGCTGTCGAGTTGATTCCAACCCATAGAGACCCTATAAGACAGAGTAGAACTGCCCCATAGGGTTTCCAAGGTTGTAAATCTTTATAGAAGCAGACTGCCACATCTTTCTCCTGAGGAGCAGCTGGTGGGTTCAAACCGCAGACCTTTAGGTTACCAGCCGAATGCTAACTAGGGCTCCCCATTAGTCATTAGGGAAATGCAAACCAAAACCACAATGAGATATCACCTCACCCCCATGAGAACGGAAATGATAAAAAAAAAAACAAAAAACAGAAAACAACAGGTGTTGGCAAGGTTGTAGAGAAACTGGAACTCTCATCCATTGCTGGTGGGACTGTAAAATGGTACAGCCATTGTGGAAACAATTTGGCAGTTCCTCAAAAAGTTTAACACAGAATTACCATATAAGCCAACAATTCCAATCCTAGGTATATACCCAGAAGAAGTGAAGGCAGAAACCTGTACACCAATGCTCATTGTAGCACTTTTCACAATAGCCAAAAGCTGGAAACAACTGAAACATCCATCAACAGATAAGTAAACAAAATGTACTATATACACACA
>NW_004444259.1:723356-730336 GCF_000243295.1 Trichechus manatus latirostris
AAGAAAATCTCTAAACACTTGGAAATTAAACAATACAATTCTAAAAAAAAAAAAAGTCAAAGTGTCAGTCTCAAAATAAATTTAAAAATACATATAAATGAGAATACAAAAGAACAAAATATGTGGGATGCAGTTAAAGCAGCACTGAGAGAAATTTACAGCACTGTATACTTACAATAAAGGTAAGGAAAGGTCTCAAATCAATAATTCAAGTTCCTATCTCAAAAAACTAGAAAAAGAAAAGCAAAACTGAAGGCAATAATAAATGTAAGAGTAGAATCAATGCAATTGAAAATAGGAAAGCAATATAGAAAATAAATGAAACAACATATATGTGTATGTGTGTGTGTGTATATATATACACATATATATAAAACAACTCTCAGCAAATTAGGAACACAGGGGAACTACCCCAATTTGATAAAGAGCATCTAGAAAACATCTACAATTATCATCAGACTTAACAGTAAAAGAGTGAATGCCTTCCTCTAAGATCAAGGAAAGGACAAGGACATCCACTCTTACTACTCTTACTTAACACAGTACTAGAAGTTCTAACCATTGCAATAAGACAAGAAAAAGAATTAAAAGGCATACAGATTGGAAAGGAAGAAATAAAACTGTCCCTATTTGCAAATGACATGATTATCTACGTAGAAAATTCCAAGGAGTACAGAAAAAAAAAGAAAAAAAAAAAAAAACTTCTAGAATGAATCAGTGAGTTCAGTAAGGTACAGGATACAAGAGCAACAAATACAAACTGTATATAATAACAATAAATATATGGAATATGAAACTAAAAACATATCAGGAGCCACAGTGGCACAGTGGTTTAAGCACTCAGCTGCTAACCGAAAGGTATAATTGTTCCAAAAAATGAAATGCTTATATATACACTTATGAAACATGTTGTCATGGATTGAATTGTGTTCCCAAAATAGATCTGTCACCTTGGCTAGGCCATGATTCCCAGTATTGTGTGGTTATTCGTCCATTTTGTGATCTGATGTAATTGCCCTATGTGCTGTAAATCCTTATCTCTGCCTGCAGTTAAAGAGGCAGGAATAGGTTATATTAAAGAGGATTAGGGTGGGATTGTATAACACCCTTACTCAGGTCACAGCCCTGATCCAATGTAAGGGGAGTTTCCCTGGGGTGTGGCCTGCATCACCTTTTATCTTACAAGAGATAAAAGGAGAAAAAAGCAAGCAGAGAGAGGGGACCTCATACCACCAAGAAAGAAGTACTGGGAGCAGAGTGCATCCTTTGGACCTGGGGTACCTATGCTGAGAAGCTCCTAGACCGGGGGAAGATTAATGACAAGGACCTTCCCCCAGAGCTGAGAGAGAAAGCATTCCCCTGGAGCTGGTGCCCTGAATTCTGACTTCTAGCCTCCTAGACTGTGAGAGAATAAATTTGTTTGTTAAAGCCATCCACTTGTAGTATTTCTGTTATAGCAGCACGGGACAACTAAGACACACATACAGGACTTACACGGTAAAAAATTGCAAGATGCTACTGAAAGAAATCAAAGAAGTTCTAAATGAATGGAGAGATATACTGTGTTCATGGACTGGAAGACTCAACATAGTAAAGATGTCAACTCTCCCCAAATGGATCTGTACATTTAACACAAACCCATTTCAGAGAGTATGAACATTTTCCATTTTGATAGACTTTACCAAATTGTCCTCCCAAAAGTTGAACTAAATTTATTACTGTCTACAGAAGTAAAACTGTAAAGGTATAGCCTGATACAAAGAAATACATCTAAAATGCCCTTCTTGCTTTCTCCAGTCCCACAAACACATGCTCACTGCACATTAATATTGAAGAGAATCAGTGACTGGAAAGAAAACTTATTGACGAAACGTAACTATGTAAAGTCCTCTTCTAAGACAGTGGTTCTCAAAGTGTACTTGATGGATCCCTGTGTGTCCGCGAGGTCAAAGTTATTTTCATAATTATCCTTAGCTGCTGTTTGCCCCTTTCACTGGATTGACGTTTTCACTATTGGTGCAAAAGCAATGGTAGGTAAACCTGCTGGCGCCTGAGCATGAATCAAGGCAGCGGCACCAAACGGTACTAGTAGTCATAGGATTCTTCACTGCCACACACTTGCAGCTGAAAGAGAATGCAAGTCCTTGATGAATGTGGCAGGCAGAATTCTAACATGGCCCGCAGATTCCCACTCCCTGGTGTACATCCCCTGTATAATTCCCACAACTTGAATGTGAGAGGGGCCTGTGAAGAGGATGGATGTCACTGGAGTGGATTAACTTACATCTTGTGGATGTAATTAAGGTGCCCAATCAGTTTGATCTTGACTTCATCAAAAGGAAGATTAGACTGGGTGAGCCTGACCTAATCAGTTGAGCACTTTAAAAGATGGCTTAGGCCCCTCCCTGAACTCAGACACTCAAAGCAGCAGCTACTCTCTTTCTTGCTTTCCTGCTGACCTTGAAGAAGCAAGCGGTCGTGAGTTCTACAGCTGCAAGGGCATGAATTTTGCCAACAATTACGTGAGCTTGGAAGAGAACCTCTGTGGTAGGCAGAATAATGCCCCCCCCCCCCGCCAAATGCCAACATTCTAATCACCGAAACCCTGACTTGGGAAAAGGGACTTTGCAGGTGCAATTAAGTTCAGGATGCTGAGATTGTCCTGGATTATCCAAGTGGGCTAGATGTAAACACAAACCAAAACAACCCATTGCTGTTGAGTCGATTCCGACTCATAGTGACCCTATAGGGCCCTTTAAAGGCAAAGAGAGAGGCAGCAGTTTCAGAGTCAGAGTAGGGAAGGTGGAGGATGGGGCCATGAGCCCTCTAGCAACTCGAAATGTCCGAGAAACAGATACCCTCCAGAGCCTCCAGAAGGAACACAGCTCTTACAACAAACTGATTTTAGCCCAGTGAGGCTTATTCCAGACTTGCGACCTCAACAACTTTAAGATAATAAATTTAGTTCTTTTAAGCAACCAAGTTCATGGTAATTCGTTACAGCAGCCATAGGAAATGAAAACAACCTTGAACCTCAGATGAGAACCCACCCCAGCTAACACCAGGATTTCAGCCTGGTTAGAGACCCTGAGTAGAACAACCCAGCTACACGGGACCCACACTCCCAACCCAGGGAGACAATGAAAGAATGAACGGAGATTGTTTTAAGTCACTATGTTTATGGTAATTCGTTATGAAGCAATACAAAATTAATACAAGGAAGCAGAGGAAAACTACTCATTTTATTACGTCCCAACCCTGAGTACAAGCTTTTAACATTCTGTCTGATGGAATGGGACGGAGGGCTAAAGCATTTCTGTTGTACACCAAAGTCTAATAGTTGACTCGATGAGGAAAACCACCTCTGCAATCGTTCAGTTCTGAGTGGTATTAGCTGCTTTTCTCATGGAAGACCAATTTTATTTGAAAGACTAAATGTCAGAGAAACTTTGGTTATTCAGTTGTGAATATTCAGCAAACATTTTCTTGAAATGAATGAAATTATCCTGTCACTTCAAAAATATGATTGAGGGTATTTGTTATCAATGATAAAATTGAAGCTCTCAAGGAAAATTTTAAATTTTGAACAACATGTATTTGGTACCATAATCTTCCCAATACATAAAGATTTGCCCCAGGAGACTGGTGATGATATTAACAAATATGAATTTTGGATGCTGTATAATGAAATTTGGAAGCTCAACACAACTCGGGGCACCAATATTTTCCAAAGGACCAGTGCACGATGTTGCAAAACCATGAATGGGCATAAGATCCATTCAAAGGGCAAGAGAGTCCAATGGTTCAATGGGACTGGGTACAGAAAGGTCACAGATAGGGTTTCACATTCCACACTGCAATTAACCTGTAAGGAACAACCACTTGTCAAATTTTGGTGTCAGATCCAAGAAGAATGTCTACAATGATGTAGAAAGTCTATTGGAATATTCCTCCCTTTTCCAACTGCATAACTAAGCCCAGGTTTTCTTCCCATACTTCAACCATGACAACATATCACACTGACCGAATGCTCAGCAGATGTGCAAATCCAGCTCTTCCATTAAGGCAGACATGACAGAAATTTGCAAAAGTGTACCACAATACCACTCCTCTCACTAAATTCTGTGTTTGTCTTGTCAAACATTTCTCATAAAAATGTCATTTATGTTAACATGTAATGAGCAATTTAAATGCATATATGTAATTTATATACATGTAACTTACATGTATGTGTACATTTAAAATTAATATTTTCCCATTTAAATTCTAATATGATAAATAGATATGACCCACATGAACAAAAACTCTTGAGACCCTCAATTATTTTCAAGACTATAAAGGAGTCCTGAGACCAAATGTTTGAGAACCGCTGTCTTAGGATTCTTACGGGCATTGACTGGCCCCAGCTCTGCCAGGTCAGGGCCGTGGTGCTTACGAAACAGAACGTCACCAGGGAGCTGCAGTGCTGGCTAGTGGTTCTCACCAGCTAAGACTCACCTCCTCCTCCTGCACTTGGTTTCCTGCGGCCATCATCTCGATTATCCAAGGCATCAGCCAAGTCAAAACCATTACCTTCAATGGGCCCCAACACAGAAAGGAAAGAGCCAACTGGTTAACAACTGGGTAGAGGACTTCCCCGAAAAGCAAAACAATACTCGTGAACTCCATTGCTCAGTGCAAACCATGAGTTAAAAGCAACCTTTACATTGGAATCTGACCCCATAATGAAAATACCAATGGGATGGAGCAAGCTACTGCTTTCTGCCTTTGTAGTACGTCCCCAGTTTCTCAACTAATTTCTATTCCCATGTGTGTTTTGCCTAGGCCAGCACTCAGACCATTTTAACAGGATACTCACTGACTGCAGGTTATTAACCCAAGACTCAAAACCAGCTATACAGAATCCGTAAGCTGGACAGTCAAGCAGGGGCTATGTGGTCACAAACCACCCCTTTGAGAGTGGAAATGTGATGACACGAGGGCAGGAACTCTCTCGGGCCACGACTGTCTCTTCACTACAAGGCAGGGCACTTGGAATGCGCTAGAATGCCCCTAAGGCACTGGAAACAGGCTGCGGCATGGGAGCAATAACCGAATTCCCCTCTGTGGGGGCCAAGCTCTTATTCACATCAGTGAAGATGTCTGACTGGTAAAATGGCAAATCTAGAGAAAGACGACAGCAACTAAAGAGTGGCAAAGAAGCAGAGTTCTAAAGTCCTCTACTGACACATGACACTTTCAAATAATGCCATTCCAAAATGCTCCATCTGCCTAAAGGAAAGGTTTGATGGGCTTCATACAACTTCAAACATTACACCTCCCCTGATTTCAGAAAGGGAAGCGGGTGGAAAGAGGAGGAAGGACAAATGCACTTTCCTCCCTGAAATTTTCCCAGGCAGGACTTTTCACAGCAAACACAGAAGACACAAGGACCGGCCAGGTATACAGCATTATGGTAAACCCAATGTTCACATGGAGGCCGTAGCTGGCTGTGCACAGACAGGCTTCAACCTCTGAATGAACACTGCCCGGGCGAAGCTCAGCGTCCTCCCTTACTGCCCTCAGAGCGGTCATGTTACCTGCAGGATTTGCCGGAGCTCTGGTCGTTCCTGGCCTCCTGGTTGTGGTGGTGGCGACATGGTCCCATTTCTCTAAAAAGGGGATAGGGTGGTGAGAACAGCAAGGGTAGCACGTTTAGTAACAAAGCACAGCAGCCGCTTCAGACCTTAGCAAGTCCACATCAAGACTCTTGTCTTCTTCCTTGAGGCTCCCATAGGGCCCTCTATGGTTCACACAACAGCACAGGTGAGTCTTGTATGTTGAAATTAAAAGATTGGGCTGGTGGTTCTGGCCACACTGCCCCATCCCTCCCAGGTACTGCCTCTAACAACTAATAAACCGTAGACAGAACACAGCAAACAAGCACAGGAAAACTCTCAAGGGTGGAAAGAAGGCAGACTGCTGAGAGACCTCAGGACTTGAAAGGCACAGGTGTGAGTTTCCTGGTTTCCTTCCATAGATCTTGGACAGGCGCTGCAAAAGCCTCCAACGGGAACTGCCAAAAGGGAGGGACACCAAAAGCTCCCAGAAAAACCTGTTCTCCCTAGCCAACGGACCTGGGAAAGGGTGGCCTAAAAGAACAGAAAACCTTTTTTGTCTCCTACTCCAAGGAAACACCGTTGGAAAACACACATCCCCTCACCCCCAGTTTCAGCAGGGCCAAGTGAGGAGCTGACTGTCCACCTACAATTCTGCCCTGCAGAACAAGGTGGCAATGCTCTCATTTCTCCAGCTGGCGGTGTCAGCAGAGCCAACCCTCCATCCCCCAACCAGTGGAAGTGAGTGGCACTCCAATTCCCTTCTCAGGCTATGTCAATGAGGCTGAGTGGGTAAGTGGTCTTCCACTGCCCGCCTGGCAGAAGCAGGCGGCTATGCTATTTTCCCATCAGGTGGTATCAGCTGGCTGAGTGAGGAGCTGCTCTGCCATCCACACCTGGTGGAAGCAACTGGTGCTCTGACTCCTCTGCCAGGGCAGTGTCAGCAGGTTCAGAGGTGAGCTGAGCCACTACCCTCACCCAGCAGCAACAACACTTAATGAGGCCTGGCTAGTCACCACTATGCTTCACTCCCCTCCACCCCCAGCCACACAACAGAAAATTATTCATTATACCAATAACCAGGAAAATCACAAATTGGGTGAGAAAAGACAATCAACAGATGCCAGTACTGAGATGAACCAGATGTTGGAATTATGTGACAAGGATTTTAAAGCAGCCATCATAAAAAGGCTTCAACAAGTAATTATAAATTCCCTTCACATAAATGAAAAAATAGAAAATCTCAAGATACAGACAGAAGATATAAAAAAAGAACCAAAAGGAAATCATCAAACTGAAAAATGTCGCAGCGAGCGGCGGAGACAGTAACCATGCCACAACTCTTACAGAGAAGTGGGGCCAGGAGGGTCACTCTGAGGAGTC
>NW_004444259.1:730595-754047 GCF_000243295.1 Trichechus manatus latirostris
TGCCCTTGAGGGTTATAAGGAATGCCAGTGGTATGAAGAATATTCCAAGTGGCACAAAATTGTTGGAACTTAGCAGAAGTATACGTAGGCCCATTATCAGTTTTAAGGGCCTGGGGGCATCCTATGGTTGCAATGGCTTGGGTAAAATGCCGACAGGCATGAGTAGAACGTTCCCCAGAAAGGGCTGTAGCATAAAGAAACCTAGAACATGTATCTATGGACACATGGAGATATATTAAGTTTCCCAAAGGGAAAATAGTGTGTTACATCCATTTGCCATAATTGATTGGCTACTAGACCACGTGGGTTGACGCTAGCAGTAAAGGACGTGGGAGAAAAAACATTGGCAGTCTCTTCGGGGGCGTGGGGAGGGTGTCCGGCAGCGTCGTCTGGACCCCCCTCCCTGCCGCCGCGGCGGCGACCCACCCCGCTTTGGTGCGCCCGCGACGGAGCGGTGGGGCCTCGCGCGCCCGTGCGCCGCCCACCCCCCCCATCACCCAGGCCCCCCGGGCGAACGCCGGGGGAAGGCGGCTGCCCGCGTCCCGCCGAGGGCGCCTGGTCCCTTTCCCCGCCCGGGGTGGGGACGGGCTGCTGCGGGGGCAGCTCCGCCCCGCCCCTCCTCCCGGAGCCAGGGTTAACTGGCGGGTCGCGCCGCAGCAGCGATCCGGATCTCTCGAGGAGGAGGGGAGGGAGCGAGAGGGAGGGAGGGAGCATAGTAGAAAATTGTAAAGGAAGAAGCTGTAGGGTAAGGCGACAGTCTTTCTTAAAATGCCCAGGTTTACTGCACCCAAAACAGGTGACAGTGGATGGACAGAGAGCTGCCGCTAATGCTTGTGCCTTATGCGTTTCTGTGCCAACATTCTGACATGTTCTAATCATTTCAGCTAAATTAGGATTCTGTGCCTTTAAGGGGGCTAAAACAGCCCGACAGTCAGCATTAGCATTTTCACAAGCAAGCTGGAGACAAAGAATTCCAGCTGTTTGTTGATTATCTACCTGTTGGAAAATGGCAGATTCAATTAAAAGCAGAAGTTGGGTAAGAGCTTCTTCTGAAACCTTAAGCTTAGAGGCCTTTAACAATCCCAACAACTGGGTTTTGTGTTGATGCTGCTCAGGAGAAAGAGAATTCCCCATAGCGAGGAGGAATAGGAAAAATGAAGAAAAGAATGATAGGAAAGCTCCTGGCCTGAAGCCTGAAATCCCTTGAGAGCTCATGAGACAGCCTCGTTGCTGTTGGGCTGTACACCCAGCCTAATCTGAGAGCGTCCAGATAGACCTTGTCACCCTTGGGCTATAAACCTAGCCTGAGTTAAGAGCGTCCTGGAAGGATCCGGTTGCTCTTGGGCTATAAACCTAGCCTGAATTGAGAGCGTTCGGGAAAGCTCTGCAGAAAGCTCC
The DNA here is from genome assembly GCF_000243295.1 of Trichechus manatus latirostris. Lineage (NCBI taxonomy): Eukaryota > Metazoa > Chordata > Mammalia > Sirenia > Trichechidae > Trichechus > Trichechus manatus. The sequence continues at coordinate 731,994 of NW_004444259.1, forward strand.
GCCGCTCTCGGGCTGTCACCCCAGCCTGATTAGGACGCGTCCGATACTCACCCCCTAAAGGGATTTGAGTGCGAGGGCGTTTGCAGCTCCGATGAAGATCCCTCACACGGGGCACCATCTGTCGCAGCGAGCGGCAGAGACAGTAACCATGCCACAACTCTTACAGAGAAGTGGGGCCAGGAGGGTCACTCTGAGGAGTCGACCCCGCTTCAGTCCCAGGAGTTTATTTTATAGTCAATACAGCAAGCAGTAAAGCAATTAACAGAACAATGGGTTTAGGGTGAGTAACAGTAAGTTTTGGGCCAGGGAGAAGGAATTCAGGTGAAGAAGCCAATCAGTAACAGGGCAATAGCTCTGGGAAAACAAGTCATGCCTAATCTCATTCTTATCGCTGACAAGTCTCCAACATGTCGTATACAGCATAGAGGCCTGTGGGGGCTGCGGTTGTCAATAGTGCAGCCATGTTTAAATGGCGTATATCCCACAGAAAAATACAATAATAAAAACAAAACACTCGCTGGAAGGGCTCAATAGTGTGCAGATAAAAAATGATAGAATCCATGAACTTGAAGACAGATGCACTGGATTTACCAAGTCTGAAAAACAGAGAGAAAAACAGACTAAAAAAAAAAAATGACAGCATCTTGGAGCTATAGATAAACCAAAAAAGAGCTAAGATTTGCATTATCGTTCCATAAGCAGAGGAGAGAGAGACTAGCTGAAAAAGTATTCAAAGAAATAACAGCTGAAAACTTGCCAATCTGGTGAAAGACATAAACCTATAGATTCAAGAAGCGGAGCAAATCGCAAGTATGAAAAGCCCAAAGAAATCCACACCAAGACACATCATAATTAATCTTCTGAAAACTAAAGACAAAGAATATATCTTTAAAGCAATCAGACAGAAACGACGCATCAAGATGGTGGAAACACCAACTTAAATGACAGCGGGTTTCTCACATCTGAAATGAGATGACAAAAAAGGAGAAGAAAGTGGCACAACATTTTTCAAGTACTAAAAGAACTGTCGACCACAAATTATATATCCTGCAAAAATATCCTTCAGCAATGAAGAGGAAATCAATTCTGGCAAAAGAAGACTAAAAGAATTTGTCTCTGGCAAACCTACCCTTGGAGAATGACTAAAGAAATTCATTTCTCTAAACAGAAAGGAAATGATAACAGAAGAAGGCTTGAAACTTCACAAAGGAAGGAAGAATACTGAGATATGTAAAAATAGGGGCAAATAGAATAGATCTCCTTCGCATGACTTTCTCAAATTACATTTGATGGATAAAGCAAATATAACACCATCTGATGAGGAGCTCAATGTACATGGAGGATATATTTAAAACAATCATATTTAAAAGGTGAGGAGTCCTGTAAGACAACACATAATACCGGGGAAGCCAGCACAGCTTGTACAAGGAAAGGTCATGGAAGCTCCAGAGACACATCCAAACTCCATGAGGGACTGAATTACTGAGTTGAGGGCTGTGGGGACCGTGGTCTCGGAGAACATCTAGCTCAACTGGCATAATACAGTTTATAAAGACAATGTTCTACATTCGACCTTGGTGAATAGCATTTGGGGTCTTAAAAGCCTGTGAGCAGCCATGTAAGATACTCCACTGGTCTCACCCCTTCGGGAGCAAGGGAGAATGAAGAGAACAAGATACAAAGAAAAGATTAGTCCAAAGGACTAACAGACCACAACTACCACAGCCTCCACCAGACTGAGTCCAGGACAGCTAGATGGTGCCCGGCTACCACCACTGACTGCTCTGACAGGGATCACAACAGAGGGTTCTGGACAGAGCCAGAGAAGGATGTAGAACAAAATTCTAACTCACAAAAAAAGACCAGACTTACTGGTCTGACAGGGACTCGAGAAACCCCGAGAGTATGGCCCCCAGACACCCTTTTAGCTCAGTATTGAAGTCACTCCCAAGAGTGATCAGACAGCTCCATAAAACAAAATGAGACTAATAGGGCACAACAGCTCAGGGACAAGGACTAGAAGGCAGGAGGGGACAGGAAAGCCAGTAATAGGGAACCCATGGTTGAGAAGGGACAGTGTTGATGTGTCGTGGGGTTGTTAACCATTGTCATAAAACAATATGTGTACTAACTGTTTAATGAGAAACTATTTGTTCTGTAAACCTTCATCTAAAGTACAATTTTAAAAAAAAAGGTGAGGAGTCTAAAGGGACCAAAATGGAAGTAAGGTTACTACACATCATTTGAGTGGTAAGCACTGATACCAGTAGACTATGATAAACTGTGTATGTATGTATATTATAATACTTAGAGTAACACTATGAAATCTGTACAAAGTGATATATTCAAAAACACTATAAATAAATCAAGAAGGAATAAAAAAAAAAAGTTCAAGTAACCCAAGGAAGGTAAAAGAGAGAGAGAGAGAAATAGGAACAAAAATCAGAGGAAATCAACAGAAAATAAATAATAAAATGGCAGACTTAAGCCTTAAGATGTCAATAATTAATTTAAATGCAAATGGTCCAGATACACCAATCAAAAGACGGAGATTAGCAGAGTGGACTTAAAAAAAAAACATGACCTAATAATAGGCTGTCTAAAAGAAAGTCACTTTAAATACAATTAAAAAGGTATTTTAAAAGTAAAAGAAGAAAAATATATATAGCGTTTGAACATTAATTTTTTAAAAAGTAGGAGCGGCTATATTAATATCAAATAAAGGAGACTCCAGAGCAAGGAAATTAATACTAGAGAAAGAGAGGAATATAACATAATAATAAGATCATCCCACCAGGAAATTATAATGATCCTAAATGTCTACACACCAAACAACGGGGACTCAAAACACATGAAGCAAAAACGGATAGGGTTAAAAGGAGAAACAGACAAAACCACAATTATAATGGGGGAATTCAACACCCTATTATCAGCAATTGATAGAACTGCTAGACAGAAAATCAGCAAGGATACAGAAGAACTGATCACCACAATCAACCATCAGGATCTAAGTGTCATGTAGAGAGTAGCCCACTCAACAACAGCAGAATTTTCATTCTTCTCAAATGCACAGGGAGCATTCTCCTGGATAAAACAATATGCCATAAAACTGATACGCCATAAAACAAGGCTTAGCAGATTTAAAAGAATTAAAATCAAAGTGTGTTATCCAATCACAATTAGGAATCAATGACAGAAATAATTCGGGACACTGATAAATATGTAAAAATTAAACAACACACTCCAAACTAACCAATGGGTCAAAGAAGAAATCACAAAGGACATTAGAAAATACTTTGAGACAAATGAATACAAAAACACAACACACCAAAACGTATGGGATGTTGCCACAGCAAGTGCTTAAAAGAAAATTTATAGCTGTATATGCCTCCATTGAAAAAGAAGAAAAATCTGTAATCAATAGTCTAAGAGACTTTGACCATAAGAAACTAGAAAAAGAGCAACCTAAACCCACAAAAATGCAGAAGGAAAGAAGTAATAAATACCAGAGCAGAGATAAATAAAATGGAGAACGGAAAAACAATAGAGAAAATCAACAAAACCAAAAGCTGCTTCTTTGAAAAGATCAACAAGATGGACAAACCTTTAGTATACTGACCAAGAAACAAAGGGAGAAAACCCAAACTACTAAAATCAAGAATGAATGAGAGAACATTACTAATGACCTTACAGAAATGAAAAGGAATATAAGGGAATACTATGAACAATTACATGCCAACAAATTAGATAATCTAGATGAAACCAACAAATTCCTAGAAACACAAACTACCAAAACTGACTCAAGAAGGAGTAGAAAATCTGAATAGATTTATAACAAATAAAAATATTGGGTTAGTAATCAAAAATCTTCCAATAAGGAAACATCCAAGACCACAGAGAGTTTCACTGGGAAATTCTACCAAACATTTAAAGAAGAATTAATACCAATCATTCTCAAACTCTTCCAAAAGGTAGACCAGAAGGGAACTATACTCATTCTATGAGGCCAACATTACCCTCATACCAAAACCAAAGACATGACAAGAACAGAGAAGTATACATCAATTTTCCTTATTCCTGGGAATCTAAATGCCACCCCGCCCCGCATGTGTAAGGCTGTGCATATGCTCAGGAAAGACCTGGGAATGCCCTGAGCTTCCACCTCACACCATACACAAAAATTAAATTCTAGAGTTTTATAGTTGTAGGTCTATGATCCAGTTTGGGTTAAGTCTGTATATGGTGTGAGGCAGGGATCCAACTTCATTCTTTTGCATGTCAAAATTCATTTGTCACAGTACCATTTGTTGCAGAGACTATTCTTTCCCCATTGAATGGAGTTGACACCCTTATCAAAAATCAATTGACCATAGCTGTGCAGGTTTATTTCCGGACTCTCAAGTCTATTCCACTGGTCTACATGTCTATCTTTATACCAGTACCACACTATCTTAACTGCTTGTAGCTTTATAGTAAGTTCTGAAATTGGGAAGTGTGAGTCCTCAAACTTTGTTCTTCTTTTTCAAGATTGTTTTGGCTACTCTGTGTCCCTTGAATTTCCATATGAATTTCAGGATTGGCTTGTCCATTTCTGCAAAAAAGCCAGCTGGGATTTTAACAGTAAAGTCCCCGGGTTACGAACGTCCAACTTACAACTTTTGGACAACTTGTACTTGCCCTTTAACATTATGTAAAGTTGTCCTCACTTTGAAACAACTGAACCAACTCCTACTCGCAACAAATTCTTCATCACAATCACCTTCGCTTGCTGCAGTGCAGCTTTTAAATCACTGAAAAGGCTCCAAGCCTCTTCTTCCACTAAAGTAAGGCTAAATAGAAACCATATGCACCTGTTCCAACCTACCTACAAACTCAACTTAAAGACACTTAGGAACGGATCTCGTTCGTAACCCAGGGACTGCCTGTAATCTTATAACAGTATTTGTGGGAGTGTACAACAGCCCAGCTATTTTGGAAAACAATTTGGCCTGGTGGTGCAATGGTTAAGCACTTGATTGCTAATCAAAAGGTCGGCGGTTTGACCCCACCAGTGGCTCCATGGAAGAAAAGACCTGGCAATCTGCTCCCATAAAGATTACAGCCTAGGAAACCCTATGGGGTAGTTCTACTCTGTCACATAGGTCGCTATTGAGTCAGAATCGACTCGACAGCGCACAACATTAAAATATAAAAGGCACATACCCTTTGGCCCAGCAATTCCATTACGCTTGGGCATAAAGGGCATGCACAAGAAAGTTCACTGCAGCACTATTTGTAATCACGCAAAATGGAAACACACCACATGTCTGCCAGTAAGGAAATGGCATCAGTCATAGCAAGGCCACGCCACTGAATGCTAGCTCCATGAGGGCACAGGCTTATGTCGGATTTGTTTACAGCTGTATCCCCAGTGTCTGGAACAGTGCCTGGTACACAACTGATACTCTAATGTTTGCTGAATGCATACTGTGGTATACTACACAGCAGTTAAAAAGAATAAGGTAGGTGGGTAGATATAGAAAGGATGATTGATGGATAGAGACAGATGATGAGATACTAGATATAGATAGATAGATGGATGATTAACAGACAAAGAGAGACAGATGATGGAGAGAGATTATACACAGATATACGATAGATACAGACCAAAAACCAAACCCATTGACGTCGAATCAATTCCAACTCATAGCGACCCTACAGGACAGACTAGAACTGCCCCACAGGGTTTCCAAGGCTGTAATCTTTATGGAAGCAGACTGCCACATCTTTCTTTCATGGAGTAGCTGGTGGGTTCAAACCACCGACCTTTCCGTTAGCAGCCTAACTGAGCACTTAACCACTGTGCCACCAGGGCTCCATATGGTAGATATAAATAGATGACAGACAAATAAGTAGATAATAGATATAGATAGATAGGTAGATAGATAGACAGACAGATAGATAGATTCAGGTCTTCTATACATATTAAATTTAAAAAGCGAGCTGTGAAACAATACATATAATGCCTATATGAAACATCCCTACACATGTCATGGAAACCAAAAACCACAATACAATCTAGAGCTATAGATCTATGTAACAGCACAGAAAACTAATTGGGACCAATATATCCCAAACTGGCTGTAGTAGTTTCCCCTTGGGATGGGGAAAGATCAAGAGGGACCTCAGCTTTACTTTATAAGTATTCGTGCATTTTTCAAAAGAATGGTTTAATTTCTTTTCAAAAGAAAAGGAAAACTGATGACAAAGCTTAATGTTGGAGAGACTACACCCAGACCCCCCCCTCTTTTTTTTTTAATTGTACTTCAGGTGAAGGCTTACAGAACAAATAGTTTCTCATGAAACAGTAGTACACATAATGTTTTATGACATTGGTTAACAACCCCACAACATGTCAACCCTCTAAATTCTCAACCTTTTTTTTTTTGGTGAAAATACACATAGCCAAAGATACACCGTTTCAAAAATTTCTACATGCACAGTTCAGTGACACTGACTACGCTCTTCCAGTTGTGCTGTTATTCTCACCTAAGATGAAGGCTTACAGAACAAAATAGTTTCTCATTTAACAGTTACTACACATGTTGCCCTATGACAATGGTTAACAACCTCACAACATATCAACAGTATCCTTACTCAACCTTGGGTTCCCTATCACCAGCTTCCTTGTCCCCTTCTGCCTTCTGGCCCTTGTCATTGGACTACTGTACCTCATTAGTCCCATTTGGTTTTACAGGGTTGTCCACTCCCAGGCTGAACGGTGAACCTCAGAGATAACTTCACCACTGAGCTAAAAGGGTATCTGGGGGCCATACTCTCGGGGTTTCTCCAGTCTCCTTTAGGCCAGTAAGTCTGGTCTTTTTTTGTGAGTTAGAATTTTGTTCTACATCCTTCTCCAGCTCTGTCCGGAACCCTCTGTTGTGATCCTGCAGACCCCATTTTTAAGAGAAGCTATTATGAAAGAAAATCTAAACTGAGAGACAACTCCCTTACTCACTTCAAAGCACATTTCACCACGCCAGGGAAGGCAGTCCTCGGAGGCCACTGCGGGCTCTTCCCGCCAGTCGGGACTATGACTTGGGTCAGTTATCACACAGTGCTTAGTATTGTCAACAAAAGAAACAGGAGTTTTCAATTTTTAGATTTTCTTTTAAATGAAGCAACTTATGATAACCATATTTCACCTGATCGAGTGAAATACAGGCCACCTACTGTTTTCATCGAGTGTGTATTCTGAGTGGGTGGTGCATATTAATCGCTAGTGTTTGCTTTTAATAGAGTTTTTTTTTTTTAATTTACTACTCACGCTTTACTGAAGAAGTTTCCTGCAGCGCATCTTCCAAACGGAAATCACCGGTGTCTCCAAATCCTAAACATAAAAATGATTTTTAAATTTAACTATCTTTGCATGAAACACAGTAATACTAAAGTATGCTCTTGAAATGGCCGTTTCCCTATCGACAAAGTTACAAAGGCAATGCCCCAAAAGGAAGTCAGCTGAAGCCACTAAAGACATCTTGTGTTGACATCCTTCCACAAACAACTTATCTTCACTAATTAAAAACAAACAAAAAGAAAAAAAAAAGCATCAGAATAAAATGCCTTTGGCCCCACCAGAAGGTTGAAGGCTCAAGCTGTTTGGAACACGAAGTAGTCTTGCAGACAACCATCTCGAGAACCTGATTTTTACAAGAGGGAGTGTAATTGCCCAAAGCTCCACTAATGATGGGTCAAGTTCTCTCAGTCCACCCCAGGTTCGTAAAGGTTGCTCTGCATTTTGTCAATCCCAGATACTTTCCCTCTGGCCCCCAGCACCCCACCTAGACCAGGAGTCCTGACTGATCACATGTAGCTGAAAAGGCTCCAGGGAAAAGCTTTTCACAGGAGAATCTGTCCTCAGAAGTGGACATGTCTGCCCCGCCCCATGCCCTACTGAACTTAACAGCTATCGCTCCCTCTAGATGGGCACGTAGTTTCCCACAGGTGTGTACAGGTTATCAATTCTGAAACAAATCACTGTACATGTATACTGTAATTGAACAATTAATTTCCTGCATGGGAGATGCTGAGAGCAAGGTTTCTCACTGTTGGAGTGGGAGGTTACAGATAAGCAAGGGGAGGAGGCTAGAATGATCCTCGTGGTAATGCATGAGTGTTGGAGATATCACTGTGGACTCACGTTTAGCTTAATACAGATACAGGTGGTTACATACATAAACATTTATAGATATGTGTATACACATGGGTTAGTATATATACATGTACTTTCTCACTCTGCATCTGGGAGGGCCTAGAAGCAATACTGCAGAAGCAATGAGCACACCTAGCACCCAGATCTTGGTTTCTAATCCCATTCTCCAATAAAAGGAACCAATGCTCCTAGGAGAAATGGCTGACTCTAGGATAGGGGCAGGAAATATACAAGAAGAGCTGGAGCATCTTACAGTGCCAGAAAGTAAGGAGGTGCTAAAAAAAAGGGGGTATATCAAAGGGACATAGGAACCAACTGAAAGAGTTCCCACTGGTCAACACTGGAGCAATCTGAGCAACAAAATAAACTGGAGTTAGATTATAACCCAAAGTAAAAATAAATATCCATGAGTCCATACTGAGATAAATGACTAAATAAATAGAACAGACAAATCTCCTGTATAGGAGAATTCAAGGAAATAGAGCATAACTCCCCACTCCCTAACTGTGGGCTGTGCATAGTGACTTCTTTTCAAAGGACACAGTATGGAAAGGGAGGGAAAGAGTAGCTTTACAGTGGAGAAAGCTGGCAAACACTACCTCAGCCAGGTAATCAAGATTAACATTTAACAGTGGTAAGTTATGCTGATGGCATGTACCCTTGATATGATGTGATGAGAATGGCATTTTACCTCATGATCTTCCCACCTCAAACCCAGCACTCCAGTCTAATCATGAGAAAAACATGAGACAAATTCCAGCGGAGGAATATCCTACAAAATGCCTGACCAGTCCTCTTCGAAACTGTCCAGGTCGTCAAAAGCCAAGAAAGTCAGAAACTGCCACAGTTGAGAGGGTCTTAAGCACACATGACAACTAAATGTAATGTGGTGTCCTAGATAGGCTCCTGGGACAGAAAAAGGACATTAAATAACAACTAAGGAAATCTGAATAAAGCATAGACTTTACCTAACAATAATGATGTATTGGTATCAGTTACTTGTGGCAAATGTACCATACTAATGTAACATCTAACTATTGGGGAAACTGGGTATGGGGCATACGGGAACTCTGTACCAGCTTTGCAATTTTTCTATAAATCTAAAACAGTTCTAAAAAATAAAGCTGAGTTTTAAAAGAATCAATTTCCTAGACAAGATTTCAAAAAAGCTTAAGGGTAATCACTAAATGAAGAGATACTGGATATATAGCCGCTAAACTATTCAAGAAAAAAAAGAAAGAAAGAAAGACCACCACCACCAACCAAAAATCAATCTATCCAACAAAAGTCACTAAAGGGGGAAGAAGAAAAACCAAGAAAGCATATTAAATAGAAACCATGAAAGTTAACGTCAGAGCAAAAACAAACAAACAAACAAGAGTACAAATGCCCTTCAGCCAAAGATCAGACAGGCCCAAAAAACACAACGAGACTAAACGGGCACACCAGCCCAGGGGCAAGGATGAGAAGGCAGGAGGGGACAGGAAAGCTGGTAATGGGGACCCCAAGGTCGAGAAGGCGAGAGTGTTGGCATGTTGTGGGGTTGGCAACCAATGTCACAAAACAATATGTGTATTAATTGTTTAATGAGAAACTAATTCGCTCTGTAAATCTTCACCTAAAGTACACCAAAAAAAAAAACAATAATAATTTTAAAAAACTCGAGGGGAGAAATCACTAGCAAAAAAGGAGTGCAAATGGGTTAAGTTCCCTATTAAAAGACAAATGGGATTTCAAAGATATCTAACTACATGCTATTGACAAAACATACATCTAAAGCAAAATGGTAAATAAAAAATGTTGAAAATAAGAGAATGGAAAAATATATACCAGGCAATTGCCAACAGTAGAGGGTCAGCGATAAAGAGGAAGACCCTCAATGAGATGGACTGACACAGTGGCTTCAACAATGGGCTCAAGCATAGCAACGATTGTGAGGATGGTGCAGGACGGGCAGTGTTTCGTTCTGTTGTACAAAGGGTGGCTGTGAGTCAGAACCGACTCAAAGGCAGCTAACTACAATAACTGCCAACAGGAAGAAAACAGCCGTGACAATATTAATATCAGACAAAATAAAATCTAAGACCGGAAGCTCTACATAGGAAACGAGCAATATTTCATGAGAATAAAGGGTATAATCCACCAAGAAAATAAAAGTCATGGCACTTACTAACCTAGCTTCTGAAATTCTGAAGTAGCCTTTTGCTTCTCACCATGAGGGAGTAACTGGTTTCAGGCAACGAGCAACAAGCAGTGCGAGACTTCAATCCCTGAGAGCAAGGAAATCATGGCAGCTAAAGCCAACGGGTGATCCTGGATTGGATCCTGAACCTATAAAGGCCGTTACTGGGGCAACTGGTGACATCTGCATGAGGTCTGTGGGCCAGCTGGTAATACTGGATCACTGTTCATTTCCTGATTTTGATGGATGTGCTGTGGCCATGCAGGAGAGAGTCTTTGTTTTTAGGAAATGCACACTGAAATATCAAAGATAATGGGCATCTTGTCTGCAATTGATTCTGAAATGGTTCTGGCACACACACACACACACACACACACACACACACACACACACACGATTAGGACAACTGGCAAAACTTGAATGGGGTCTGAGGATTAGGAGGTAGTAAGAGATCCAGACTAATTAACTGCCTGATTCTGACGGCTGTATTGCAGGAGGATGTCCTTGTTTGTATCTGGAGGTGATGGCACAACAGAGGACAACTTCCTGTCAGTGGTTCAGAGGAACAAAAGGAGTTCCTTATTGCGCTTGCGATTTTTCTGGAAAAATGTAATTGTTTTAACATTGAAAAACTGAAAATAATTTAAACATGCATATTTTTCAATCTTGCAATTCCACTTCTAGGCACCTCTTACAGACAAATACTTGTACATGTGCCCAAAGAGGTCTGTACAGGGATGTCCATGGCAGCACTGCTTACAAGAGCAAAAGAAAATGTGAACAGACTAAGTATTCATCAAAGAGGAATGGTAACTGGAATATGGTTCTTCCCATACAATGAAACAGCGCGTAACTGTTAAAGAGTGAGGTAAGCCTATATACTGACATGGGAGAGATCTCCAAGAGACAGTATTAAACAAATGAAAGCAAGGTGCAGAGAAGTCATTTTCCATGTATGTGTATGTGTTCATATCTACATCCATAGAAATGTTTCGGAAGCTTACACAAGGAAACTGGTAACATAACTGGGGTTATGTTTACAGAATGAGAATAGAGACTGGAGGAAGGGAGGAGCATTTTCCTATTAATTTAAACTCTTCTCTGCCATTTTTGTTTTTAATCATGTGTATGAATTTCTCTTAGAGTAATGCAAGTGATGATGACAATAATAATAATAAATGTTCTGTATAAGTCACTCCAAAATCATAAGCCAATCATCCCAGTGGGTCTTCCTTCAAACTCTATCCCTACTTCTCATCCAAGAATTGCAAGAGTAGGTTCCTTCAAATAACATCTTATACAAGTAATAAGATGTTTCAGCCTCAGCCATCCCCCTACTGTTCGCTGATATACCCCACTACAGGTCATCAAGTAAAGAGTTAAGGGAAATAGAATATGATTTTTCAGTATCATCAATCCCTCACTGACCTTGGATTCAACAGACTCAAACCATCTCTGGACAAAACCACTCAATCGCAATAGAGATCCTGAGCTATTAACTTCTCCAGAGCCTACAGCAAAACATGGCTGCTAAAATCAAGACGGGAACAAATATTCTCACGAAAGACACCACCCCTCAAATGGTCTACAATAGGGTCATATTCTATACACCTTTCATGCAATCTAGAACTAAACAACCCAGTTTGGGATGCAGGCAGACCGGAATCCTCATGTTAATGAATGCATTCACCCACTCCTGGGCCCTGTTAGGAAGCAGCTGATTTTCCATAGCCTCAATTCACAACCCCCAAATCCCTGTATCTGGGAGATCAGTGTTCAAGCAGTCGGTAGAAAAGTGACCTCAGTCAGCCGCAGAGGGCCAAAAAGAATTCCTTTTAATTGAAAAAGCACATAGCCAGCTGGTGATTGCTGTCTGAAAATGTCCTTGTCAGACAGAGTAGAGCTTTGGGAATCCACCCATTTCTCAACAGCTTCGCAGCTCCTTGAGAAAATCCATTCGGGAAAATGCTGGTTCTGCCCACAGACAACCCCACCCCCGCCACTCAGCGGCCTGTGTCTGTACTGAAGTGGATTCTGTCCCTTTGGGAGGGAGCACAAGCTTGACCTCATACTGCAACCTGACCCATGGTGACTGGCATCTAAAACTCAGGGCACATTTTAGTGGAGGGTGTCAAGAGGCCCTTGTTGGAGAATGCCATCATGGACTGGCTGTGAGCCAGCACCTGCCAGTGCCTTAACTGAAATGTCTGAGCCTGGAGCACCTGTCTGATGGGCCCCTAAGTAGCCCTTCAGTTTGATTTGATTAACAGATCATGCCCTCCTCCAATGTCCACCCACTGCCCTTAGTTTCTCCTGAAAGCCTGCCCAATCCAGGCAGGTGTTTGTGTTCACCCGCTCTCTAGACTTGGGCGTCCAACCCGGAGACCACGAGCCACATGTGGCTGCTTCAATTAAAATTCATTACAATTCAATCAATTTTCAAAGCCAGTTCCTCGGTCGCACTCGCCACATGTCAAGTGCTGGATCACCCCGTGGGGCTGGTGGCTACTATGGTGGACAGCACAGATAAAGAACTCTGCCACCAACACAGAAAGTTCCATCGGATGGTGCTACTCTAGACAGTGTGCTTGGTCACCTCCATATCAACGCTGAGCACAGGCCTGGCTGAGAGGAGGCACTCCCCCCAGGTTTGTTCTCTGATGATCCAAACTCTGTCCCCATGCCGGGAGAGCCTCTGGTCTGTTTCCACAGGAGTATGAGGACAGAGTACCAATATCACGTTGTGACAAATCCCCGCTTGGGTTTCATGCCAAGAGCAAACTCATCTCTGCAGAGGAGCATGTCTGCTTCCCGCTGCAGGGCAAGAACTGTAGAGGTGGCCCAGAGGCCTGGCTGCGATGATCAGACGATCGTCTCTGGGGAATTGGTCAGGAAAAGAGCTCTCTCAAGCGCCCCCTGCCCAGGACAGCCTCTCATCTACCTTTCTCCTCTCAGTGTCCCACTTTGCACATGGAAATAGCTTTCAGTTCTTTTGGAAGAGGGTCCAGTACAAATCCTGAGTGGATAAATACTCATCTAAGCTGCTTCGGTTTTCACGTTTTTAAATGCTGATGCCTTTTGGTGGAAGAATAAGAACACAGGGCGGTAATGGCTGCACAATATGATGAATGTTAAGTCATATCGCTGCGTTGTACATAGAAAAAATGTTGAATTGGCACATATTTTATTACATATATATTTACCACAGTTAAACACACACACACACACACACACACACACACACACACACACGGGATATCTTCGACTCCAAAGATGGGGAATTGTAGATTCATCATCCCAGTGTTTCCCACGCGTTTGCCTTAATGGAAGTGCCATACATACCCACATTAAACTTAAGTTTGTCCAGGAAAGCCAGGGTGCCACCCACCAGCCTGTCACCTGGCCTAGCGCCTGGGTCCAGCGAGCAGCTCTTCCAGAAGGGAGGTGGGGCTCCTTATCAAAGAGGAGGCTGACTGGGTCATCGGTGAGCCTGCTAAGAAACGTAGGGAAAGCCCACCATAAGACAGACCAAGATCCAGTTCAGAGCTGATGGGTCCAATCATGAGCCAGCAGGTGTGACCGTGGCACAAGCCCCTTGATCACTTGGGGGTCAGAGAACAAGACTAAAAGCAGCCCCAATAGACTGAGCCAACTGACGGGGGCATGAAGGGCCTAGCTTCACTGAACCTGAAATGAGCCACGTAATAAGGACACTCCACCATGATGTGATCAAGACCCCAAGGGATGCCACCGCCTCGGGCTCGTAAAACATAGGCATTTCCCCTGCCCTCTGGCAGGGGGCCACTGGGGCCCAGATTAATAAAAGGTCAGAAAAACAAGGTCACACCTCCCTGACGCAGGAGCTCCCCACCTGCCGTGGAAGCATTCCTGAGAACGGCCTGCGGGAAATCTAAGCGACAAACTCACTGGCACGTATAGTTAATTTGACAAACGTCTCTTGGTGAAAACAGTCTCTCTTCCTTAACACAAACAAGTAGGGATCCGTTCCCCACCTTGTGCTAGAGAGGGTGGAAGCAAAGAAACAGTACTGTGTTCTGCCGGTCCCTGGCTTCCCTGAATTTTTTGTTGCCTCAATCCTGATGCGAATACCTTAGTCTTGATAAATGTATGCTTTTACACCTTGAAGCATGCTGAGTAATTAATATCCTCTGGGTGAGCTAAGCACTGCAGCATCGCAAGGGAAGATGAAAATGGTTTTTCCTCTTATTCTGATTGCTAAATGGATTTAGCTATTGCCACCTGAGCTCCAACTTGGTTCATGAATAAATTTCAAGCACTCCCAGAGAGGACGATAATGACACAATGGCAGCAGCTCACCAGAAGGCAGGGACCAGCAGTTCAGTCCAGAACCACCACCATCAATACATCTGCAGTGGCCCCTGAGGAGGCCCACCCAGGCAGCCCATTTCAGGAATTCACAGGGTGTATGCTAAGAGCTCGGCTGCTAACCAAAAGGTCGGCAGTTCGAATCCATGAGCCGCTCCCTGGAAACTCTATGGGGCACTTCCACTCTGTCCTACAGGGTCACCATGAGTCGGAATTGACTCGATGGCAATGTTTTTTTTTTTTTAATGTAACTGAAAGGTCAGTGGTTGGAAGTCTCCTTCCATAAAGATCACAGCCTTGGAAACCCTGTGGGGCGGTTCTACTCTGTCCTGTAGGAGCACTATGAATTAGAATCAACTTGACGGCAATGGGTTTGGTTTTTCTGGGTATGTTTCCTGTGGTTGCTGCAACAGTGTACCACACACTGGCCGGCTTTAAACAACAGGGATTTTCTGCCAAATTCAAGGTGTCAGCAGGGCCGTGCTCCCTCTGAAGGCTCCAGAGAAAGATCCTCCTTTTGTCTCTTCCAGTTTCTGGTGGTCCCGGGCATTCCTTGGCTTATGGCAGCATCTCTCCAATGTCTGCTTCTGTCTTCACATGGCCATCTCCCTTCGATCTATCTCTGTGGCTGTTCTCTTTTTATAAGGACATCACTCATGCTGGATTGGGACCCACCCTGTTATGGATTGAATTGTGTCCCCACAAAAAACGTGTGTCAACTTGGCTAGGCCATGATTCCCAGTATTGTGTGATTGTCCACCATTTTGTCATCCGATGTGATTTTCCTATGTGTTGTGAATCCTACTCTGTGGTGTTAATGAGGCAGGACTCAATCTACAAGATTAGGTTGTATCTTGAGTCAATCTCTTTTGAGATATAAAAGAGAGAAGTGAGCAGAGAGACAGGGGGACCTCATACCACTAAGAAAGAAGCACCAGGAACAGAGCACATCCTTTAGACCCGGGGTTCCTGTGCTGAGAAGCTCCTAGACCAGTGGAAGATTGATGACAAGGACCTTCCTCCAGAGCCGACAGAGAAAAGAAAGCCTTCCCCTGGAGCTGGAACCCTGAATTTGGACTTCTAGCCTCCTAGACTGTAAGAGAATAAATTTTTCTTTGTTAAAGCTATCAATTTGTGGTATTTGTCTTATAGCAGCACTAGATGACTAAGGCAGAATTTGGTACCAAGACAGTGGGGTGCTGCTCTAACAGATACCTACAATGTAGAAGTGGTTTTGAAACTGTGAACAGACAGAAGCTGGAAGGGTTTTAAAGTGCCTAATAGTAAAAGCAAGCCCAGACTGCCTTGAAGAGACTGTTGGTGGAATTATGGACATCAAAGACAATTCTGGTGAGGACTCAGAAGGAAGTGTGCAGAGCTGTTACACACTGGAGACAGGGCCGACGGCAAGCAGCAGCAGCAGAGAACCAGCAGCAGCAGAACCAGGAGATCAGCATGAGACAGTGCGAGAGAGCTGAGTGCCTTTGCACACGTGGCTTCCTGGAGGAGTGGAGTGCCTTCAGGCACTTACTGGTGGAGCTAGCCTTGCCAACCCATGGAGCAAGAGAGCTGAGTACCTTCTGGCTGAAGTTTACTGGTGGAGTAGGGTGCCTCCAAGCACTCATCGGTGGACATACAGAGCTCTGGAACACTTGCCCAAGCAGGGCAGACGGGGCCGAGAGGCCAAGGAACCTGGAAGCAGAAGCTGAAGGGACAAGGAATCCAGGAAACACAGCTGTCTCAAAGGGTATGGCCACAACCTCTGGGGTCTCAAAAGGTAGAGTCACCACTCAGATGGACTAGAAGAATGGTGCCACCCAAATTCGAGGGAGCAGAGTTGCTGTCCCAGTGGGCCTGGAAGGCAGAGTTGAAGCCCAGGGCCAAGGGGCCTCCACTCAGAATCCGGAGACTGTGGCCAATACCTAGAGTCTGGAGGACAGGGCTATTGTGTAAATTGTCTCACAGAACAGAAGATTGTTTTCAAAGCCTTGAGGGCTAATGTAATGTGTTCTGCTGACTTGTTTGGTGCCTGTTATCACTTCTTTTCCTCTAGTTTCTCCCATTTGTAATGGAAATGTCTAGCTTGTGCCTGTTCTGCCATTGTATCTCTGGAAGCAGATAACTTGTATTCTAGACTTCACACATGAAGAGGAATTTTTGGATTTTGGACTTGGAGCTAAGACTTTTGCTATGATACGATGGGATGAATATTTTGCACGTTGCAAGGATGTGATTTTTGGGGGGCCAAAGGGTGGAATGTCATGGAATGAATTATGTCCCTCCAAAAAATGTGTGTCAATTTGGCTAGGCCATGATTCCCAATATTGTATGATTGTCCACCATTTTGTCATCTGACATGATTTTCCTACGTGTTGTAAATCCTACCTCTATGATGTTAATGAGGCACCATTAGAGGCAGTTATCTTAACGAGGCAGATTAGGTTGTGTCTTAAGTCAATTTCTTTTGAGATATAAAAGGGAGATGTGAGCAGAGACACATGGGTACCTCACACCACCAAGAAAGCAGAGCTAGCAGGATAGCACGTTGTTTGGACCCGGGGTCCCCGAGCTAAGAAGCTCCTCAACTGGGGAAGATTGATTAAAAGGACCTACCCCCAGAACTGAGAGAGAAAGCCTTCCCCTGGAGTTGGCACCCTGAGTTCAGACTTTTAGAATCCTAGATTGTGAAAGAATAGACTTCTCTTTGTTAAAGTCATCCACTGTGGTATTTCCGTTATAGCAGCACTAGATAACTAAGACACACCCTATTCCAGGATGACCTCGTAGTAGCTTAACTGATATCTTCAAAGACCCTATTTGTAAACAAGCAGATTTTCACAGGTACCAAGGGTTAGGATTTCAACACCTTGATTTGAGCCCAGCGACACCCATATCAGACTTCTAACCTCCAGAAATGTAAGACAAATTTATGTTGCTTTAAGCCACTAAATTTGCGGTCATTTGTTACAGCACCAAGAGGAAACTGATATCCTCTCCCTCATTCCCTTCCTATGTACATGTTCCTTCTTTCTGTCAACCAATCATTGCTGAGCATCTACCTCACACCAGGCCCCATCTCAGGTACACAGAATAACAAGAACAGCGCAGCCTCTGCCTGCAGAAGTCGCAAGAGCAGCTGGCATGTTTGAAAGAGTCCAAGTACCCACCTTTGTTCCCAATAGGTTTGTAGTCTGCATTTCGAAATCTTTCCAGATCCTATTTTGATAACCCTGTAATGTCACACTTTTAACAATTATTCTTTTAAAAAAAGGCTCCTACTTACAATTATGTATATTCTAATTGGGTAATATGACTGACAAAGGCCTTAATTATGGTCCATAATTCACACCCAGTATATTGTTAGGCCTGTGCTACAACTTGGCATTTGTGAACATTACACCATGGTCCTGTCATTTGCGCAGCTTCCTCTAATTATTGTACTTGCAGGGCATTTGAACAAAGTGAGGTGCTGAACGACAGAGGTCCAACCACCAGAGTCTTTTATTTACCTGGGAAAAACATGCTTGTCAGTCACTCCAACCCAAAACACAGAGGGGGCTTCCAGCGGGTATCAAATCTAATTATCCCCAAGGAGCTTAATTTGCCACTCTTGTGAATTATCGAAATACTCAGGAAGAAGTAGGTTGATCACACTCCCATTTTCAGATGAAAAGGCCAAAGCATGAAGCAGTCAAAGCCAGCAAATCAAGAATTGAGAATTCAGTGGGCTACTGGTCTCACTTTTCCATGTGGATCCTGCAGCATGCGGCTCAAAGAAGAACAGCGACGTGGCCTTCCAGACTGGCTCATCATTGAGGTGTGACTGTTCTTCCTTTGGTGGTTTTTTACTGTAGTGAAATCTGCCAACAGCACACACTACCTACGTGTTTCAGAATAATCAAGAGTAAGGAGTAGGGTAGGATGAATCTTGTGAGGCTTCTTGGAAGCTGTGAGCTTGAGAGAAGGCTCTAGAAATTGGAAAAACATGGCTTGGGAAGGACAGGAGACAAATGGCATTTTCACTTGATCAGAATACGGAACCACTCCCAGGCCAGGAGACAGCAAGTCACCCATTCATGCGTGCATGAAGCCCTGTGACACATTTATCACATCTCCTTGGCACAATGACATACCACCTGATACCTATCATGATGGTAGGATCTGAAGATGGAGGAAGCCAAGATTTGGAAAGGATGCTGGAACACAGTGTGCAAGTTTCCTTGTTGCTATCAGTTGCAACTCATGGCAATCCCATGTATTAAAGAGGAGAACTGCTCCATGGGGTTTTCTTGGCTGTAATCTTAACGGAAGCAGATCGCCAGGCCTATCTTCTGCAGGACCGCTGGGTGGGTTCAAACTGCCAACCTTTAGGTTAGCAGTCTAGCAAACCATCTGTACCACCTAGGGCCTATGAGCTTCCCAGGGCTGCTGCAGCAAAGCACCACAGATGTAACAGCAGCAGGGAAAATAAGACAAAACTATATTTGAGTAGTGGCTTTTTTTTTTTTTTACATCCAATTTGGGAACTCTTCAACAATTCAGACCACAGACAACCCAAAGACAAGGGGAACTCCAATCTTAGAATTCTTGACCATAATTCTTGACAATAATTTCTCAGATGCAAAATGTCCAATTACGGCATGAAACCCTGGAACAGAAGGTCATTAGGGAGAACTAAGGAAATCTGAATCAAGTGTGGACTTCAGCGAATACTATGTGTCGATATTGGTTCATTAGCTGTGACAAATGTACCATACTCATGTAGCAGGTTTCCAACAGAGGAAAATGGGTGCAGGACATAGGGGAACTCTCTGTACCATCTTTGCAATTTTTCAGTAAATCTAAAACTGTTCTAAAATAAAAAAGTTTATTTTTAAATATGTTCAGGTAGGTCCCTGATCCTACTTCTCAGCCTGGGTTTAAGAGGATAAGAGGACAGAGGTGGCTTCCTATGAAGACTTCATTCCTCTGAACATAACCCATTGAAGCATACTTGTGAAGGCTTCATGGAAGACGATTAAAACTGAGTTACAGTCGGCAAATGTATAGGGACCAAAGTTTATTCGTGGTTACCAGGGGCAGGAGGGAGGAGAAAAAGGGAGCCATTGCTCAGGAGGAACTGAGCTTCTAGTAAGGGTGATGGGAAAATTTGAATGCTGGTGATGGCTGCACAACATGATGAATGTAATTAATGTCACTGAATCGTACACGTAAAAAATGTTGAAGTAGCAAATGTTTTGTTATACGTGTGGGTATATATGTGTGTGTAAAAAATGGCATGGAGTCGGCGTCTGACCTCCTCTGACCTCACCAGGGGGAAGGAGAATCAAGACCAACAGCCCAAGGCTGATTCCTAGGAGGCGGAGGGCAGACATGCCTCCTCTCTCCACCATCTTTACTCATTCTGACAACTGTCTCTCGCACAGCACTCTCTACTTCTCTGCTGGGTTCGATAATTCATTGCAGTGGCCACACAGAACTCACAGACAATACTCAGACGATTATGGGGTTTATTAGGGAAGTAATACGTTACAGTTCAGGCTCAGGAACACTCAGGATACAGCTCTTCCATCAGGACAGCCTCTTCCCAGCTGTGCTCGCAGGCACGCCTCTCCCTGGCCCTCTCTGTGTCTGCCCAAAACCCATCATGCTGTCTCCTGCTGCCAGGTCTCTGCTGTACCACCAGGGCTCCAGTTGTGTATAGACTGTATCTTAAAACCCTTCACATTGGGCAAGGCAGACCGACAGGCAGCCAGCAGGCTCTGAGGCAGGGCTCTCCAAGATAGAGAAAGGACAGCCTCTACTCAGCAATGCCCACAGGCACACCTCTCTCTGACCCTCGGCCTCTGCCCTGCTTGGGCAAGTGTTACAAAGCACTTTTAGCTCTGCCAACAAGTGCCCAGAGGCACCCCGCCCCACAAGAAAGCCTGGCGCAAAGGCAGTCAGCTCTAGCTCCGTGAGTCAGCAAACCTATTTCCACCAAGTGCCCAGAGGCACCCTACTCTGCCAGCAAGCCTCCTGCCCAAACGCGTTCAGCTTTCTCACTCCATGGGCTGCGAAGGCCCACCACGCCGTCTCCTGCCGGTCTCCTGCCAGTCTGCTGACTCTGCTGCTGTCATTTCTTTGTCACTGCTTCTTGCCATCTTTGGTGTTACAGCTCTCTTTCGGTCTCCTGGGTCTAGGAGGGTTTTAGCGCGGGGATCCCAGGTCCAAAGGATGCACTCCGTTCCTGGATCTTCTCCCTTGGTGGTGGTGAGATCCTCTGTCTGCTCTGGAATTGGGTCTTTTTTAAGCCTAGTGGGATGGCAAAACTGACCAATCCCCTTGGTGGGCCACAATTACCTTATTCGCACAGTCCCACCCAATCACTTGGGTGAGAGTTACAAGACCATAGCTGGAAAGGCCACACAGAAGTGATCCATCACACCACCATATAGATATACATATATATATTTACCACAGAATCAATGAACATATGATACTGAATTGGAGTTCTGTCATCTCTTTTCTAACCTGTCGAATTCCTTGCTCTTCTATACATTCTCCCCGGGTTGAGACGAATGAGAGATTCCGGGATGATCAGTTTAGTGTTTCTGGGAATGAGCATGTTCTTTGAAATGCCTTCAAGTGGAGTCCAGTTCTCTAACTGCAAGGAGGACCGTCTTGAATGTTTAAATTGAGTTCTGTATCTACCCTAAGAACCTCTAAAAGAACAAGTTTGAAAGTTTCTTTCATCAGGCTCAAGCAGGTTTAAGCTTCTGAAGAAATTTTTGTCTAGGCCTCCACTCCACAGATAATTCACTCCAGACTCAGATGAAAGGGCCTCAAGACATACTGCTAAGTGGAACAGTGATGCCTGGAGTATAATGGTGTTTATGTAAATATTTTAAAAGATACACTCGTCACCAGATGAATGGATAAACAAAATGTGATGTATCCATATAATGGAATATAACTCAGCCACAAAAAGGAATGAAGGCTTGATACATGCTACAACATGGGTGATCCTTGAAAACATTAGGCTGAATAAAAGTAGCCAGACACAAAAAAATAACTATTGTGTATGATTTGATTTATATAAAATGTCCAGAATAGGTAAATCCATACAGACAGAATGTAGATTACTGGTTGCCAGGAATGGGAGGCGAGGAGAATGGGGAGTGACTGCTAATGGGTGAGGAAAATATCCTAAACTGATTATGGTGATGGTTACACAACTGTCTTAGTCATCTAGTGCTGCTCTAACAGAAATACCACAAGTGGATGGCTTTTAACAAAGAGAAGTTTATTCTCTCACAGTCCAGTAGGCTACAAGTCCAAATTCAGGGCATCAG
>NW_004444259.1:754423-754747 GCF_000243295.1 Trichechus manatus latirostris
GGGACTGGTCCCTCCTGATAACATATCCAAAATACCTGAGACGAAGTCTCACCATCCTTGCTTCCAAGGAACATTCTGGCTGTACTTTTTCCAAGACCAATTTGTTCACTCTTCTCGCAGTCCATAGCGTATCAATATTCTTGACGAACACCATAATTCAAATACATCAACAGAAAACATTATGCTGAGTGAAATAAGTGAGACACAAAAGGACAAACCTTGTATGAGGCCACTTATATGAAATACCTAAATAGCCAAATGCAGAGACAGAAAGTAGATTAGTGGTTGCCAGAGGCTGGGAGGAGGGGAGAATGGGGAGTAACC
>NW_004444259.1:755659-780242 GCF_000243295.1 Trichechus manatus latirostris
TTTCAGTTGGCAGCCAGTCGCCTAACCACTGCACCACCAGGGTATAGCCTGCTTTTTGACTCAGTGTTACACTGGGATCAGTTGACTGTGTCACTAGCGAATCTTCGAAAGACCCCTTGAATGGCTATAAAATACGACTTCATATGGATGCATCACAGCTTACCACTACAATTCACAGAGACCCCTTCCCAACTGGTCTGGGCATGCAGCGTGAGTGAGAACTCTAACTTTGTTGTGTTGAGCCACTGAGATGTGTGGGGTTGTTTGTTACCACAACATTACCTAGTTCATCCTGACTGATAGAACATTCACTAATTTTAATGATGCAAAGAATCCTGAAGAAGAATTTCTTTCATTAACAAAGTCTTCCTTGATGAATCCCACCCAAACTGAATTACTCCACTAACTAAACACTTGGTGCACACCTTGTTCAACAGTTAATTTCCATGTCATTTTCATCTCCTATCTGTATGTAATTTTAATGTCTTTTTCAGATGTGTTTCTCCAGCAGGTTTCTTCTGGATCTTCCCAAGGTGCTCCACTGATCCAACCAATACAAAACACCCTTTCGGAGAGCCCTCCATGCAAAGCCAACCGGGAGATGGCATGTGCTTGTGCCAGCGTCACCAGCAAGACCTCTCTTGCCTTCCTCAATGAAGAGCTATTTTATAACCTTTGCAGTAAAGATAGAGGAAAATAATCAGACTTCTGCTTTGAGAAATTTTCTTTTACAATGACTATTTGTACGACCGTTGTGATCAGGGCCACAATAGATGGACCTGGATAGAACGGAAGAAAAACACAAAAGAGAACTCAAATTCTTAAGAAGTCCAGACTTACTGGACCAGATGAGACTGGGGGCTCCCCGAGACTATCGCCCTGAGACACCCTTTAAACCTTGAACTGAAACTATCCCCTGAGCTCACCTTTTAGTGAAATAACAGACTGGCATACAAAATAAAGGATATTACCTGTGAGTAAGGGGCTCCATTCAAAAACCATCTATATGAGACCCAAAGGTCAACAGTTACTCAAAAGCAAAGATGAGAAGATAAGGGGGCAGGGAAACTAGAGTACTGGAAATGGAACAACCAGAACGCACGTAAAGAGGATGCTGACACACTGTGAAAAATGTAACTAATTCACTGAACGATTTGTGTAGAAATTGTCAAATGGGAATCTAATTTGCTGTGTAAACTCTCACCAAAAACACAATAAAATATTATTTAATAAAAAGAAGAAGAATAGCATGCTGATTGCAGTGTGAAAACACTGGGAAATTTTAAACCAGTAAATAATATGATGACACCTGCATTTTTAAACAAATGACTATCTATATAAGCAAGGAGATGTGGGAAAAAACCCTTTCAAATATGTTTGCATCTTTGGCCTTTGGGGAGAAGGGAGGGAAGGAGGAGAGAAGACAGCTGCTGACTGAGAAGGCTGGTCGCGTTCTCACTGCTGGTGAGGCGTTTGAGTTTGTAAGTATTAATCAAAATCACTCTTGATTATAGCAAAAACAACCTTTGCTATAATTTTAATGCAATTAACTAGAATATATGGTAATTCTGAGCAATCTTGCTCTTGAGATTAAAGAACAGCCTGCCAGGAAACATACGAATAAAGCTTTAAGATCAAAATTTGCATAATTAGGTTCCTTCCCCACTCCACCTCCCTCCCCCCCAACCCCCAGCTTCTCTGGCTAGAAGCTCTACAGAAAGAAAGGGGATGTTTAAGTCAGCAAGCCTACATCCCGGGCTGGTGCCCTGAACTTCCCTCCCAGGTTGGAATGTTCTTTTCTGCACGCGTGTCCGTGTTTCTACAACACATCCCTGATGGACAGCCAAAGAAGGGGACGCATTAGAGAGCGCAGGGTTTGGGGCCCGGTTCTTGGAGGCAGGAGCTCAAAGGTAGCACCGCCTTCCAGCGATGACAATGAAGCTTCCTGGCTGCTGCGCCCCTGCGGAATTTGTTGGTCCTGCTCTGTGGAGGTGTCATACTCAGTACCTGAAAAGATACCATCCTGAGCCATCCATCAAACCCCAAAACGACAGGTTCTCTTTATGAAGCTTTATTGCTTGTTTTTTCTCACATTTGTTCGGTGTATTCAAAGGTGAAAAACTGCAGACACATCCAAGTGGCCAACTGACGTAGAAAGCATTTTCAGGTATATTTTGCAAACACAAAAAAACAAGTGCCATTTTAACCATTTTTCAGTGTACAATTCAGTGACATTAATCACATTCACCATGTTGTGGAACCGTCACCACAACCCCTGTTTCCTAAGACTTGGCATCATCCCAAACAGAAACAATAAAGCCACATCTTCCCCTCCCCTCAGCCCCTGGAAACCACTAATCTGTTTTCTCTCTCTGAAGATTCGCCTATTGTGCACATTTTATACGAATCGTATCATACTGTCTTAGCCATCTAGTGCTGCTCTAACAGAAATACCACAAGTGAATGGCTCTAACAAAGAGAAGCCTCTTCTCTCACAGTAAAGTAGGCTCCAAGTCCAAATTCAGGGCGTCAGCAGCAGGGAAAGGCTCTCTCTCTCTGTCGGCTCTGGAGGAAGGTCCTTGTGATTCATCAGTCTTCCCTTGGTCTGGGAGCTTCTCTGCACAGGAACCTCAGGTCCAAAGGATGCACTCTGCTTCCGGCACTGCTTTCTTGGCGGTATGAGGCCCCCAACTCTCTACTTGCTTCCCGTCCCTTTTTCCTCTCAGGAGAGACAAAAAGTGGTGCAGGCCACACCACAGGGAAACTCTCTTTACATTGGATCAGGGATGTGACCTTAGTAAGGGTGTTACAATCCCACCCTAATCCTCTTTAACATAAAATTACAATCACAGAATGTGAGACAACCACACAATACCAGAAATCATGGCCCAGTCAAATTGATACACACATTTTTGGGGGGACATAATTCAATCCATGACACATATAATATTTGTCTTTTTGTATCTGACTTATTTCACTCAGCATAACGGTTTCAAAGTTCATCCATGTCGTAGCATGTATCAGAATTCATTTCTCTTTATGGCTGAATGATATTTCATTGTATCAGTATACCACATTCTGCTTATCCGTCCGTCTGCTGACAGACACTTGGGTTTTTCCACCTTTTGGTTACTGTGAATAGTGTTGCTATGAACACTGGTGTACAAGTAGCTGTTTAAGTCCCTGTATGAAGCAGATTTAATGCCTGATCACAACTAAGGTCCTCATCGCATACCCACCCCCACCTCGCAGGTCCAGGAACTGCTGCCACCAGAAAGGCTCCATCTCCCACACCCCTGCATTAACAGGGGCTGTGACAGCCAGGGCTACTGCCTCACCCCCACCTCACCCCTATCCTAGCAGCCCTAGAGTCCGTAACCCTCTGGGGACACCTGCATTGATCTTGGAGAGAAGAAAAGACATCAAGCAATTACTTTCCAGAAGATGTAACGAACAGGACTGTACACGTTCACTCCAGAGAAGAGGGAGACATGCCAGGAGTGAGGGCACCACATACACCCTCAGGCACAGGCTGTGCGCCGAGTGGTCACGGGACCCAGTGAAACCATCCCCACCCCTCCCCTTCCACCCTCCTTCTCAATGTAGGGTTTTCCACTCTATCCCGTACATGAGAAGATCTTTAACATTTAAAATGTCAAGAGTCCCATTTCTTTTTAAATAAGTGATTCTTGGATGTGCAATAAGGTTTAGGCTGAAAGGTTCCTTGGCTCGTAGATGCTGCATAACTCCAGTCTCTGCCTCCATCTTCACATGGCCATTGTCTTAGGCTGGGTTCTCTAGAGAAGCAAAACCAGTGAAGTATGCAATTATATGCATACCAGGAGCCCTGGTGGTGTAGTGGTTAAGAGCTCGGCTGTTAACCAAACGGTTGGCAGTTCAAATCCACCGGCTGCTCCTTGGAAACCCCGTGGGGCAGTTTCAGTCTGTCCTATAGGGTCGCTGAGTTGGAATCGACTTGACGGCAACGGGTTTGGTTCAGTTTTATATATATGAGAGAGATTTATCTCAAGGAAATGGCTCACGCGGTTGTAGAGGCTGGCAAGTCCCAAATCCATGGGTCAGGCGTCAGCCCAGAGGCTTCTCCTGACTCAATAGCTGCAGGGGCTGATGAACTCAAGATCAGCAGGTCAGATGGCAGGCTGCTGGCTCACAGGCTGTAGAGGCCAATGAATCCCAAGATAGGCAGGTAGTATGGGAAGCTGCTGGCTCAAGTCCCAAGAACCGGAGGTCAGATGATGACAAGCCAGATACAGGTCCAGAGCGAGTAAAAGCCAGTGAGCTTTGTCAGAATGTCCATATATACAGGATGCAGGCCACACCTCCAAGGAAACTCTCCTTACAACTGATTGGCTGATCACATCTGATCACATCATGGAAGTGATTACATTATATCACAAAATGGAGGACAACTATATCATCACATAACTTCCAAACTACATCATTACATAACTGCCAAACCACTGAGAATCATGGCCCAGCCAAGCTGACATGCAACCTTAACCATTACAGCTGTCTTCCCTCAGTGTCTGTTTCTCATCTGTTTTTATCAGAATACCAGTCACTGGATTAGGGCCCACCCAAATCCAGTATGACCTCTATTTAACTTAATTACATCTGCAAAGCCTTATTTCTAAATAAGGTCATGTTCAGAGATATTGGGGGTAAGGACTTCAACAGATTGTTTTAAGAGACACAATTTCATCCACAACAGGCCCTGATGACACCTTGAATTCATACTCCTAGTCTCCAGAACTGAGCTTGGAGAAAACAGAGATCATCATTTGCGCTATTTTCTGCTTTGAAAACAAATGCAGGAAAAAGGAAGAAGACAGAAGAACAGCTGGTTCTTTTTTTTGGAGACCTTCAAGATGTGGCTCCACACCAGAGACTACTCAGATAATTAAAAATATGTCCTGACTTCCCATTCAAGATGATGGACCAAGCACTTAAATTTAGACCGTCTCTTGAAAAAAAGCCCTGGTGGCACCATGGTTAAGCACTTGGCTGCTAACTGAAAGGTTGGCAGTTTGAACCCACCAGCTGCTCCACAAGAGAAAGATGTGGCAGTCTGCTTCCATAAAGATTTAGAGCCTTGGAAACCCTATGGGGCAGTTCTACTCCGTCTTATAGGGTCACTATGAGTTGGAATTGACTCGACAGCAGCAGGTTTGGTTTGGTTATGGGTCTCCTGAAACCCCTGGGAAATTTCAGGGAAGAAGCACATAAGTAAGTACTTTCATAAAAGTGATAAAATCAAGAGGGGCATGGGGAGGGCATCAGCAATCCAAAAATTCAGGTGAACCTCTAAAAAAATGAAGAGGAATGAGATCCTAATAACATATAAATTAGAGTCAAAGGAGCTGAACACCATCAAATATTGGAGAAGATGTGGAGAAACTGGAATGCTCACACATTGCTGGTGGGGGTATAAAATGGTACAACAACTTTGGAAAACTAGCAATTTCTTAAAAAGTTAAACATAGTCTGGGAACCATGGTTTCTGGGGACATCTAGGTCAACTGGCGTAACAGAGTTTATTAAGAAAATGTTTTGCATCCCATTTTGGTGAGTGGCATCCGGGGTCTTAAAAGCTAGCGAATGGCCATCTAAGTTGCACCAACTGGTCCCAACCCACCTGGAGCAAAGGAGAATGAAGAACACCATGGACACAAGGAAAGTATTAGCCCAAGAGACAGAAAGGGCCACATAAACCAGAGACTCCATCAGCCTGAGATCAGAGAAAGTAGATGGTTCCCGGCTATCACCAATGACCGCCCTGACAGGGAACACAACAGAGAGTCCCTGATGGAGCAGGAAAGAATTGGGGTGCAGAAATAAAATTCTAGTAAAAAGACCAGACTTAATGGTCTGACTGAGACTGGAGGTACTCCGGAAGGCATGGTCTCCGGACTCTCTGTTTGCCCAAAACTAAAACCATTCCCGAGGCCAACTCTTCAGTCAAAGATTAGACTGGACTATGGGACATAAAATGATACTCGTAAGGAGTGTGCTTCTTCTTAGCTCAAGTAGATACATGAGACTAAATGGGCAGCTTCTGCCCGGAGGTGAGATGAGAAGGCAGAGAGGGTCAGGAGCTGGTTGAATGGACGCGGGAAATCCGGGGTAGAAAGGAGGAGTGTGCTGTCACAGTATAGGGAGAGCAACTAGGGTCACATAACAATGTATGTATAAATTTTTGTATGGGAGACTAACTTGAATTATAAACTTTTACTTAAAGTACAACAATAAAAAAAAAGTTAAAGATATACCTACTCTGTGAGTCAGCAATTCCACTTCTAGGTCCTCATCCAAGAGAAATGAAAACGTATGTCCGCAAAAAGCCTTGTACTCAAATGTTCATCGCAGCACTATGCACAATATCCAAAAGGTGGAAACAATCCAAATGCCCATCAAGAGATAATGGATGAACAAAATGTGGTCCATCCATGCAATGAAATATTACTTTGCCATAAAGAGAAATCAACACGAGTGAACCCTGAAAACATCCTGCTGAGGGAAACCAACCGGAAACAAAAGGACACCATTTGTATGATCCCACTTCCATGAAACATCCAACACAGGCAAGTGGACAGACCAGAAAGCACAGTTACCCAGGGCTGGCGACTGGGGGTAGGGCAGAATGTGGACTGACTGCTAATGGGTATCGTGCTTCCTTTTGGGGTAACGCAAATGTTCTGGAATTAGATCGTGGTGATGGCTGCACATCCTTATGAATACACAAAGAACCACTGAACTGTATACTTTAACAGGGTGAATTTTATGGTATGTGGATTATATCTCAATTTTTTAGAAGCCATGAAGACAGAAAAACGCATTTCAAGATCACAGGTTCACAGGGAAGCCAGTGGAAAGGCGCTCTAGTCTGAGACTGCAGGGAGCCGGGCTGCAGTCTGGTTGGCAAGCTCCTGCTCCCAACTAAAACCAGGGCTGGCCTACATAATGGGAAGAGGGAGGAGGGGCGAGAAGCGTCCAAGCACCCAGGGCACGACAAGGAGGAGCAGTAGGTCAGACGTCTTGCTCACTATAAATACACCTGGCCTCTAACCAGGGCCTGAGCATGGCCACCAACGCGTGGACCAGGGTGTACTTCCAGGCACCGGTGTGTTGTACCTTGCCTGAACACAACAGAAGCGTTCTGACCCTGCTGCTGGGGATTCAAATGTCTGCAACTCCAACCCTATTTTCAACAACCTAAGGAGCTTTCGTTGAAAGGCAATTGTTCAGTGAATGCTTTTCATAGGCTATGGAGACAGAAAGTTAGCACAGGACTATTTAGTCACCAAACACTGACGATGTGCCAGGTACCAGGTACTGCAGGAGACAGAGAGATGAGAAAAGCCGAGCTCCTGACCTCAGTCTTGTGCCGGCAACACTGAACTAGCAAGGCTCTGACGTCTTCATGTGCCAGATGCTATGCAGTCACAGCGCAGTCACCAGTGCTGCCCGGTAGGCCTCAGGGAGTGGCTGGCAGCTGAGCTGGGCTCAGAAAGGTGCTCTCTGGGAGCAGAGTGGGAGGGCATTTGGGCAGAGGAAACCTCCGGAGTCAAGCCTGAGAGGTCCAGGAGCGCCCCCTTCTCAGAGAACAGTGAGATCTGAGTGAGGAGGGGGAAACCAGGAGGGCTGGGACAGAGGGCATGGTGGGGAATGGCCAGAGAAGAAGAAGAGGAAGGCCATATTGGGTAAGGGGTAGTTGAGAGGGGTTGCAGGGGTGTGAGGATCGTCAGCATGACCTACATCTCTTTCTTGGCATATGGGCTAGGATGGGTACTAGACCATCAACCCAGACGGACAGAAGCTTGGGGGAGACATGCTGTGTCTGGGTCTGCACATGGCGGCCTTGAGGCCTCATCCCAGTGGCCCTCCACTGAGCCCCCTTCCTTGAAACACACTGTCCTCAATCACCACGACATTTTCCTCCCCTGGTTCTACCCTATCTCCCTCATGACGTCTTCTCAGTCTCCTCTGCTGATTCAACTTTGTCCACCTCTTAAATTCATGTACACTCACGCCCTCAAAGTGATCCCACCTGTTTTTGTGATGTCCGCTCTGATTGCTCCCCAAATCTAAATCCCTGCACTCAGAGTGACTCCTGAGCTCTGGACCCTGGGCTTCCTACCAGACACGTGTTCTCTGCCTGACCACTGAGCCCAAACCAAAAAACCAAACCTACTGCCATCGAGTCGATTCCGACTCACAGTGACCCTACAGGACAGAGTAGAACTGCCCCACAAGGTTTTCACGGAGCGGCTGGTGGATTCGAACTACCGACCTTCTGGTTAGCAGCCGTAGCTCTTAACCACTATGCCACCAGCACTCCAGATCTGTTTAAATGCTCCAGCGTTCACTGCCATCTGTCTCCTCCCATGGTGGCCCATTTTCTGAGTTCATTACTTTGAATCACCTCTTACTTGACTGTTTTATATTATTTCAACCCTCAAAAGACAGACGATTTCTTACTCAAATCTTCCAGAGCAGAGAAACGAGAAAAACTTCCCATTTCTTTTAATGACGTGAACCTAGACAAGGTAGCACAGCGAAAGTAAACTAGAGACCAACCTCACTTTTGAATACTGATATCAAAATCCAAAATGAAATGCGAGCAAACAGAATCCAATCATGTACTCTTTAAGAACTACTGCAAATCAAAACCACAAAGACACCACTTCACGTCCACTAGGATGGCTGTGATTAAAAAGCAAAAAGAAAAACAGAAAAGAAGTGCTGATAAGGATGTGGAGAAACTGGAACCCTCAATCATTGCCGATGGGACTGTAAAATGGTACAGCCACTGTGGAAAACAGTCTGGCAGGTCCTCAAAGAGTTAAACGTAGACAGAGGTGAAGGTTGAACAACGTGATGAATGTCGTTAATGGCACTGAACTGTACACATAAAAAACACTGAAACGGGCAAATGTTTTGTTTTCTATAAATATTTACCATAATAAAAAAGAAGTTAAATGGAGTTATCATATGACCCAGCAATTCCACTTCTGGGTATTTATCCAAGAGACTTACAGGCAGGGACTCAAATAGATACCCATACCTCGATGTTCACGGAAGCACTACTCGTAACAGTCCAAAGGTGGAAACGCCCAAGTGTCCATCAACAGATGAATGTTGTTGTCGCGTGCCATCGAGTCGACTGCAACTCACAGTGACCTCGTGTGACAGAGGAGAACTGCCCCATAGGGTTTCCAAGGCTGTCATCTTTACGGAAGCAGATCGCGACTGGTGAGTTTGAACCACCGACCTATCGGTTAGCAGCCCAGCACTTAAGCACGCCTTCACAGACGAATGGAGAGAAACACGTGGCGCGTCCATACAATGGCATATTACTCAGCCATAAAAAGTAATGAAGTGCAGCTACATGCTGCAGTGCGGACGGCCCTTGGCGACGCTATGCTAAGAGAAAGAGGCCTCCAAGCCTGACAAGGCCACGCACTGTACAATTCTGTTTCTGTGAAACGTCCAGAATATCAGAATGGGCAACAGGCAAATCCACGGGGACAGGAAGCAGATTAGTGGTTGCCAAGGGGAGGTGGGGGAAGAGGGTGGGAGCAGGGAACGCCAGTGACAGGAGATGTTTTGGGGAGGTGATGAAAACGTTCTGGAATTAGACAGTGGTGATGGCAGCACAACTCTGTGAAATACCAGATGAACTGTATGGTATGTGGAGATGCAAGTGTTTTAACACGTGGGAGGGGCAGGGAGACCAACCTGCTACACAAAGGCTCCTGCCACCCAGAGGCGGTGGGTTATAAGGAAGGAGCGCTGCACAGGCCCATCTGTGACTTTGGGCTGGTCCCTTTGTGACTTTCTGCCTCTGTTTCCTTCTTTAGAGGCAGCATTGTGATGGTTTGCGAACCACCCCCCGACCCCGGACAGCCCTTCTTTCTCTGTCGAGGCTGGCACCTGGCTGTCGCCCCTCGTCTTGAGGCCGGCCTCTCCTGACTTCAAGTATTTTCCCTCCCATTCCTTCCTTTTCTCTCTCCATCCCGAGTCATCCATGTTACCATGGCCGGGGTATCCTCCAGATCCTGCCCTCGGTTCCTTCACCTTCTTCCTCATCTCCGACACCCTTCACTCACCTCACTTGGCTGAAGACAACTCCACCCCCACCCCCACGCTGGACAGGGAGCTGCCCCACCTTGGAAGTCCCACTGTTATGGCCTTGGCCTCTCTTCCCAATCCTCACCTGACCTCCTGCCCCATCAGACCTGCAGAGCCGGCCAGGCAGCCCTGGGTCATCCCTTTCGCTCTCTGGGAGCCTTGGCCTGACTCCTCCTCCTTTCCCACTTGGCGTGGTCTCAGCTCTGTCACTGCACAGACCCTAGCCAGCACCAGCAAGCCCTGTCACCATGCTCTGCTTCTGCCCCCATCCCCAGCTTTGGGAGGAGATCATACTTTCTACCCCCACTGGACTGCGGGCCCCTTGAAGCAGGGCCAGCGTCCGATTCCCCTCTGTCGGCCCCGCACCCCCCGGAGGGGACTGGCCGAGCCATCGATCAGCCACTGGCCTTGCTCCTTTCTGGGGTGGTGCGACACTGCAGTGACAGGTCCCATATCACTGTACTCACTGGCACTGGCACGGCTGCCAGCGCAGGGTTTGCAAGTAGAGCCAGGCCCTTAGGGTGACTTGGCAATTCATGTTTCCTTAATCGGTTCCCCTTGTCCCCCAACAATGGTGCTCCTCCCAACAATGACGCCCTACCTGTCTCCCTGCACTCTCAGCAGAGCCTCTGTCTCCTTCTTCAGAGTGTGTACGTGTGACAACCACAGCCACAACAGTTGACATTAACTGAGCACTGACCAAGGTACAGACCTCCTCTCTCCCACCTCTCCCTAACGAGGAGGAGCTCAAATCTTGTCAAGGAGTCTAGGGTGAACTCCAAGAGTGGGCTCAAACTGACAGCAATCCACAAAGATTGGCTGTGATGTGATTTACTCCAGCATGTCTATCCTGAGGCAACGTGACGCTGATAGAACGCTTGGTGACTCATGAGAACGCTGAAAACAGACAGGGGAATTACAAAGCATATGTCTATCTCCACGGCAGTGCTTCTCCAATGGGGGCAATTCTGTCCCCAGGGGACATTTGACAACGTCTGGAGTTATTTTTGGTTGTCAAGACTGGGGGAGCGGGTGTGAGTGGCATCTAGTGGGCAGAGGCCAAGGATGCTGCTAAGCATCCTACAATGCACAGGGCAGCCCCCACAGAAAGAGTTACACGGCCCCAATGGCAATAGTGTCAAGGTTAAGAACCCCTGCTCTCTAGCCTCTTACCCAGGAAAGAAAGTGCTCAACCCTCTAAGTAGAAATAATCTGAGGTGGAGAAAGGCAAATCCCTAGGCAGCTCCACCTTGACAGGCAATCCAAACCCCTTGAGACCCACACTTCTGGAACTCCTCCAAGGCAGCTACATGCCAGGCAATGTGCTCTCTGGAGGGGCCTCCCCCATGGAGAAAGCCTATGCTGACAAGGCCAGGTCTAGCTCACAGAACATCAGTTCTGGAAGGATCTCCAGAGACTGCTGGTCCACCTGCCACACTGGAGAGAGAACCTGACAGCTGAGGGCAGCACAGCATCAAGTGAAGAGGCTGAAAATGAAGAGGCCGCCAGGGAGCTAAGCTACTAACCCGCACAATAACGATCATGCAGGACAGTGACTGTCTCATCAAAAAACCACGGAGCTCAGGGAAGTGTGTGTCAGAACAGAACCACAGGCAGTTAATGCCCCACAGAGGAGGCAGCACTTCAGCCAGGCCTTGGAACCTGAGCAGGCTTGTGTGGCCGTTTTAAACATAGCGAGAAATCCCTTGACACTCTCCCAGTGAGAGATGGGGTATGTGTTGTCGTCCCTTGAATGTGGACTAGCCTCGGCGATCCATAGCCTAACAGAAAGCGGGAAAGTGACACTGTGTGACTTTCAAGGCTAGGTCATAAAAGGCCATGTGCTAGGCATGCACCCAAAAGAATGGAAAATAGGTGTTCAGACAAAAACTTGTACACGGATGTTCACAGCAGCACTGTTCACAATAGTCAAAAAGAGGAAACCGTCCAAATGCCCATTAACAGATGAACGGATAAACAAAATGCAGTATATCCATATAGTGAAATATTAGTTGGCCATACAAAGGAATGAAGTATTGATATATGCTACAAGGTGGATGAACCTCAAAAACTTCTTCCGTGGAAGAAGCCAGATGTGAAAGGATACATATTATATAATTCCATTTATATGAAATATCCAGAATAGGGAAATTCATGGCAACAGAAAGACTAGTGGTTGCCAGGGGTTGGGGAAAAGGCGAAATGGAGAGTGACTGCTTAATTGGTATAGGATTTCCATTTGGGGTGATGAAAAAGTGCTGGAATTAGATAGTGGTGATGGGTGCACAACATTGTGAATGAACTTAATGCCTCTGAATTGTACACATCAAAACAGTTACAATGGTAAATTTTATGTGTATTTTACCACAATAAAAAAAAAGTTTAAAAAAAGCCATGTGACTTCCACTTTGTCCACTGGAATACTCACATCTAGGGCCCTGAGCATCCATGTAAGAAATTCAAATACCACCACCATGCTGTAAGGAAGCCCAAACCACCGGGAGAGGCCGTGTTTACGTGCTCCAGTTGATAGTCCCAGCTGAGCTCACCCTTCAAAACATGTGAGTGAAAAAGCCCCCAGATGATTCTAACCCCCAGCCACTGGAGACTTCCCAGCTGAGGACCTAGACATTGTGGAGCAAAGAATGTGCCCTTCTGAATCCCTAACCCACCGAATCTATGAACATAACGAAATGGTTGTTGTTTTAAGCCAATAAGTCTGCAATGGTTTATTATGCAGCAATAGGTAATAGGAATAGCTTTTAACATGGTGTCATGGATTGAACTGTGTCCCCCAAAAATATTGGTCAACTTTGCTAGGGTAATGATTCCCAGTATTGTATGATTGTCTACCATTTTATTATCTGATGTGATTTCCTGTGTATTGTAAATGCTATCACTATGATCTAATAAAATGCGTTAGCAGCAGTTATACTGATGAGGTTTACAAGATTAGATAGTGCATTCCCTAAATCTTAAGTGTTAGCGACACAGGGGGTTTGAACAGTCCCATTCTGGCAAATGATGGCCTACGTTCTTGACCTCGACACTACTGCCATTTGGGGCCTGTCACAGATTGAATTGTGTCCCCGCAAAAATGTGTGTAGCAGCTTGGCTAGATCATGATTCCCAGTCTTGCATGATTGTGTAATCTGATGTGATTTCCTTATGTTTTGTAAACTCCAGCACTATGATGAGGTTATACTGATGATGTCTACAAGATTAGATAGTCTCTTAAGCCAATCTCTTCTGCGATATAAAAGAGAGAAGTGAACAGAGACACATGGGAACCTCACACCACCAAGAAAGCAGTGCCTGGAGCAAAGCGCATCCTCTGGACCTGAGGTTCCTGCACAGAGAAGCTCCCAGACCAAGGGAAGACTGATGCATCCCAAGGACTTTCCTTCAGAGCCGACAGAGAAAGCCTTCCCCCGGAGCTGATGCTCTGAATTTGGACTTGTAGCCTACTTGACTGTTAGAAAATAAATTTATCTTTGTTAAAGCCATCCAGTTGTGGTATTTCTGTTAGAGCAGCACTAGATGACTAAGACACATGGGGAGAAAAGGGGATGAGGATCTTCTACACGGAGAGTATATCATGAACAATGGAATCCTTGTGGCTCTCGTGACATGCATGATGCTTATGATGGATAGCTTCCAGATCTGTCTGGACTGTAAGCTCCTTGAGGGCAGGGTACATGTTTTATTTAGCTCAGTTTCACCCACAGTGCCTCATACAGGACCTGGCTCAGTAACTGCTCATTAATGCATTAAACCAGTTGCCATAGAGTTGATTCCAACTCATGGCGATCCCACGTGTGTCAGAGTAGAACTATGTTCCATAGGGTTTTCAATGGCTGATTTTTTGGAAAATAATTTTCCAGGCCTTTCTTCCGAGGTGCCTCTGGGTGGACTTGAACCTCCAACCTTTTGATTAGCAGTTGAGCACATTCATCATTTGCACCACCCAGGGATTCCATTGTTCTAGATATTGGTGATAAAGCAAACAACAATAAAGTCCCTGCCCGCACAGAGTTCTAAGTCTAGTGGCAGAGATGGTTACGAGCGTGGGGAGGGGAAATCACTAACTAGATAGACAAGTGTCAACTTTGGTGAAGGGAAGAACACACAATATAGGGGAAGTCAGCATAACTGGACCAAAGCAAAAGCATAGAAGTTTCCTAGACACAACTAAACACTTTGAGGGACGGAGTAGCTGAGGCTGGAGACCACAATCTCAGGGGACATCTAAGTCAATTAGCATAACATAGTTCATAAAGGAAATGTTCTACATCCCACTTAGGTTAGTAGCAGCTGGAGTCTTAAAAGCTTGCGAGTGGCCAACTAAGATACATCTATGGTCCCAGCATGTTCGGAGCAAAGGAGAATGAAGAACACCAAAGACATAAGGAGAATATTAGCCCAAAGGACTAAAGGACCACATGAATCAGAGACTCCACCAGACTGAGACCAGAAGAACTAGATGGCACCTGGCTACCACCAACAACCAGTCTGACAGGGATCACAACAGAGAGTCCCAGACACAGCAGGAGAAAAATGTAGAACAGAATTCAACTTCACATAAAAAGACCAGCCTTACTGCTCTGACAGAGACTGGAGGAACCCCCGAAACTATGGCCCCTGCACACTCTGCTAACCCAGGACTGAAACTATTCCCAAAGCCCACTTTTCAGACAAAGATTAGAAAGGTCTATAAAACAAAAAATTACACATGAGGAACATGCTTCTTAGTTCAATCAAATATACGAGACCAAATGGGCAGCTCCTGTCCAAAAAGCAAGACGAAAAGGCAGGAAGGGACAGGAAGCGGATGAGGAGACACAGGGAACCCAGGGTGAAAAGGGGGAGCGTGCTGTCACATTGTGGGGATTGCAACCAATGTCACAAAACATTATGGGTATAAATTTGTGAATGAGAAATTAACTAGCACTGTAAACTTTCACCTAAAGCACAATAAAATTCAAAAAAAAGTCTAGTGGCAGAAACAAACAATAAGCAAACAAACAGGTGAACATATAATGTCAGGGGGTAGACGCTTTAAAGGAAAAGAAAGCAGGCTGGGGGTAGAAGGGACTGGTGATACCACTTTAGGTAGGGGGGTCAGGAACGCCTCTCCAAGGTGGGAGCATTTGCGTAGAAAGTGGAAAAAGGGAGGCAGAGGAACATGCACCTAGCTGGGGAGGAGCTTCTGCGCCTAGCTGGGGAGGAGCTTCTGCGCCTAGCTGGGGAAGAGCTTCTAGCCAGAGGGAAGGGCAAATGGGATGGCTCAGAGGTGGGGAAGCCCTTGGCCTATTCCAGGACTAGCAAGGAGGCCAGTGTGACGGGAACAGAGCAAGCCAGGGCAGGGGCAAGCGCTAGGGTGGGGAAACCACGGGGGGGGGGGGCCAGGCTTTATTTTCATTACAACTGGAAGCAACTGGAAGGTTCTGGGCAGAGGAGGGACAAGATCCGATTGAGGTTTTTAAAAGCTCCCTCTGGCAGCTGTGTGGAGACTGGATGGTAGGGTGTAGGAGTGGGTGCCAGGACACCAGTTGGGAGGTCACCGTTGGGGGTCCAAGGCCCAGGCATGGGGACAACCAGGGAAGGGTTGAGAAAAGGCCGGAATCCGGATGGATTTGAGGGTGGTCACAGTGGCGAGCTGCCACATCACATGTGGGGTGTGAGAGAAAGAAGGCATGGAGTGGCTGGAGCCACCGGAAGGGCGGGGTCTGTGGGAGGAGCAGGCATGGAGGGAACAGCAGAAGCTCAGGTGCGAACAGGATCCCAGAGATGCCTATTAGCAGGGCTGAGAGTCCAAATATTTCATAGGCTGTGAGGAGCCCGGATGGTGCAGTGGTTAAGTAAGCCTGGCTGCTAACTGAAAGGTCAGTGGTTCTACTCTGTTCTATGGGGCCACTATGAATAGAATCAACTCCATGGCAATTTTTTTTTAATTGGCCAGGGCATTAACCCATTGGTTGCTAGATTATGGGGGGGGGGGTAGAAGTCCTAGAAGAGGGGCTGGTATTCAGTTGCAGGGGGCAGTATTTCAAACAGAAGAATTTCAATGTCCTAACCACCAGTCCTCACAACTGGACCAATAAGCAACATCATGATAAACAGAGAAAAGATTGAAGTTGTCAAGGATTTCATTTTACTTGGCTCCACAATCAACGCCCATGGAAGCAGCAGTCAGGAAATCAAATGACATATTGCACTGGGCATACCTGATGCAAAAGAGCTCTTTAAAGTGTTGAAAAGCAAAGATGTCACCTTATAGACTAAGGTGTGCCTGATCCAAGCCATGGTATTTTCAATCGCCTCATACGCATGCGAAAGCTGGACCATGAATAAGGAAGACGGAAGAAGAATTGATGCCTTTGAATTGTGGTGTTGGTGAAGAACGTTGAATATACCATGGACTGCCAAAAGAACGAAGAAATTTGTCTTGAAAGAAGTACAACCAGAATGTTCCTTAGAAGCAAGGCTGGAGAGACTTGATCTCACATACTTTGGACATGTTATCAGGAGGGACCAGTCCCTGGAGAACATCATGCTTGGTAAAGTAGAGGGTCAGTGAAAAAGAGGAAGACCCTCAACGAGATGGACTGATATAGTGGCTGCAACAATGGGCTGAAGCATAACAATTGTGAGGATGGCACAGGACTGGGCAGTGTTTTGTTCTGTTGTACATGGGGTCACTATGAGTTGGAACCAACTCCACGGCACCTAACAACAACCACCACCACCACTAGTAGAGCCCTGGTGGAACAGTGGTTAAGCACTTGGCTGCTAACTGAAAGGTCGGTGGTTCGAATCCACCAGCTGCTCTGCGGGAGAACAATATGGCAATTTGCTTCCGTAGGATTCACAGCCTTGGAAACCCTATGGGGCAGTTCTACCCTGTCTTACAGGGCTGGAATCAACTCGATGGCAATTTTTTTTTTTAACCACCAGTAGGACATCAGGCAACCACCAGGAAGTGCTGAGGAAGCAGCTGAATGTAGGATCCTGGGGTTCAAGGGCGAGATCAGGACTGGAGCTATAAACTGAGGAGTCATAAGCATGCAGATGGGATTTAAAACCCTGAGACTGGTTAAAAGCGCCTGGAAAGCAAGCAGAGAAGAAGTCCAAGGACCAAGCTACCCCACAGCCCTAAAGTCAGGGAGAGAAGAGCGCAAAGGAGTCTGGGAAGGAACCACGGGTGTCAGGTGATGAGCCCAGAGGAGAAAGTGTTTCAAGAAAGGTGTGATCAACAGGGTCCAATGACTGTCAGATTTAGCACCATGGAAGTCATCACTGACCTTGGCTGGGAGCAGTTCAGGGAGAAGTGGCAAGGAAATTAATGGGAGCCCCAAACTACAAGTCCGCATGGGAGGCTGTATGTGACCATTAGATTAAAACACAGGTTTTGTTTCTTTCTTTTTTTTACTTTTATTTTTTTGAATTTGTAGTTATTTTAATGAGTAAAAGAAGGTAGTCTGTAGCACAGCAAATGGATCTTTCTTGCCACAAAAATGAAAACAGCGTGTCTGTTGCTTTTTAAGTACCACTTTGGATTCGTGCTTTTTGTTGAGCAGGGAGACAGAGGAGCCAAACAAACGCGAGGTGACTGAGCCAGAGAAGTCAGAGGCCAGCTCCTGTAAGAAAGCCCAGAGCTCTGCAGGAGTCAAAGGGATTTGAAGAGCTACCATCAGAGCTGCTCAGGGCTCAGTTCTTCCTCGCCAGCTAATTCAGCTTGTATGGGCCCAGGTCACTAATCCAGCTGGCCCGTTGATTCTGGCGAGTAAAGGCTTTGCACACATCAGCCCCCGAATTCTCATCGGAACCAAAGCGAGGAAGCTAAGGAAGGCAAGCAGCCCTATAGCTGTGTGGCCTCCTCCCAGAGGAACTGGCTCCCCTTCGCCTTCTCATTCCCTCCCTCCGTCCCTCCCTCCGTCCGTCCCTCCCTCCCTCCCTCCCTCCGGGGAATACCCTGACTGCATGCCACTCATCTGCATCAGCAATTAACTGGCTACTCCGACAACCCTGTGAGGCCCAGAGATCAGCAGCCCCTAGGCAACAGACACCAGCAAATGGCAAATGGCGCAGCCACCCTGGAATGCAGGCCTGGTGTTAATTCCACCATCCTAGCCTAGCTGAAGCAGCAAGAAAAACTAAAAGAGGGTCAAAATGAGCCCTGTTCACACTTCGGCACTATTTTGGTGGCAGTGAATTCCGCACTGCGACAATACTTCCTGCAGGGGGGTTGTTGTTGTGTGTGTCCATGTGTGCAGAGCAGAACTGTGCTCCATAGGGTCTTCAATGGCTGTGGACTTTCGGAAGCAGATCGCCAGGCCTGTCTTCTGAGGCACCTCTGGGTGGGTTCGAACAGCCAACCTTTTGGCTAGCAATGGAGCCCTTAACCGTTTGCCCCACCCAGGGACTCCTCCTGCAGAGAGTACCCCCTCTAATTTGGAAAATGATCACAAAACAGAACCACCTAGCAATGCCAGCCAGATGCTATCTACCCTCTCCTTTAAACAGCTGTTCACTGAGCAGAGGCCTCTCGTGTGTGGGATTCAAGGGCAGCAGCAGTTTTCAAGCTTGTTTTTTTGTTTTGCAGCTTCAAAGCCCTCTGACACCTTATGAGAAGGCAGAGGAAGAAAATGAAGGGAAGCAGAAGTGGAAACGGGCTGAAGGCTAGAGTAGGGGTCCAGGCCCACTCATTCCTGCACAGATCCTCTGCCCTCCCCCATCTCCAGCAAGGAAATCAACACAACTGAAGCCAGGTACTGGTAAAGGCAGCGAGGAGGGGTACTTGCGGCACGGACAGACCCCAAAGCCTGTCTATAGCCCCAGACTGCACCCTGCTCCAAGCATGGCCATCAGCATAGGGCATGGGGCTCTTGGGAGACAGCCAGCGGCCCCCACCAAGGCAGAGGCGCAGGCTCCGATTTCCTTGTGAACCTGTTCAGGATCAAACCCAAGCAACAGAAATCCAGCCATCGCCCAGGGCCCCCAGGGATGCTTCTAAATGTTCCCTGCTGCACCAAGAACACGGCTGTGATCCAATCTCCTGCACGTTTATTTTAAAACCCTGACCTTAGATTATATCGGAGATTGATTTCAAATGGAGAAAGTGAAACAGCGTAAAGAAACATCACAAACTAGTTTCTTTAAAAGAATGAAGAGGACAGGATATTAAAATCTAACCCTTAGCTTCTGTATTAGTTTCCTATTGCTGCTATAACAAACTACCACAGACATAGTAGCTTAAAACAACACAAATTTATTATTTTACAGTTCTAGAAGTCAGAGGTCCGGAATTGGTCTCAGTGGGCTAAAGTCAAGGTGTCAGCGGGGCTGCTTTCCTTTCTGGAAGCTCTAGGGTAGAATTCATTTCCTTGCCTTTTCCAGCTGCTAGAGCCCTGGTAGTGCCGTGGTTAAGCACTCAGCTGCTAACCAAGAGATCAGCGATTGGAAGCCACCAGCCGCTCTGCAGGAGAAAGCTGTAGCACTCTGCTTCCATCAAGATTTACAGCCTTGCTTACTGGCCTGCCAGAGACTGGAGAAACCCCGAGACTATGGCCCCCGGACACCCTTTTAGCTCAGTAAAGAAGTCACTCCCGAGGTTCACCCTTGAGCCAAAGATTAGACAGCCCCATAAAACAAAATGGGACTAATGGGGCACAACAGCCCAGGGACGAGGACAAGAAGGCAGGAGGGGACACGAAAGCTGGTCATCGGGAACCTAAGGTCGAGAAGGGACAGGGTTGACATGTCGTGGGGTTGTTAACCATTGTCATAGGGCAACATACGTACTAACTGTTTAATGAGAAACTATTTTGTTCTGTAAACCTTCATCTAAGGTACAATAAAAAGTAAAAGGAAAAAAAAAATAAAAAGATCACATTTGAACTAAAAAAAAAAAAAAAAAAATTTACAGCCTTGGAAACCCTATGGGGCAGTTCTGCTCCACCCTATAGGGTCACTATGAGTTGGAATCAGCAGTGGGTTAGAGCACGCCCACATTCCTTGGCTCGTGGCCCCCTTCCTCCACCTTCAAAGCCAGCAATGGCGGGTCGAGTCCTTCTCACATCGCATCATTCTGACACTGCCTGCTCTTCTGCCTCCCCTTCCACTTTTCAGGACCCTCATGATTATATTTTCCAGGATAATCTCCTCGTCTCAATGTCAACTGATTAGCAACCTTAATTCCATCTGCTACTTTAATTCCCTTTTGCCACATAAGGTAACATATTCACAAATTCCAGGGATTAGGATGCGGACATCTTTGGTAGAATAACAGCCCCCTCTGAGCAACTTGGGGAGGGCCAAGGCCAGGTTGGGGGACAAGATCCCCTCCAGCCAGGCCTCTGCGGCAAGCCGAGAGCAGCCAAGGAGTAACATGCCCAGAACTGCAGAACAGCAAGACACGAGGCAGACAAGAAACCAGAACAGGAAAGCTCGCAAATCTGGAAGGTATCTCTCCTGGAGGCACAAAGACTGAAGCCAGCGCCCCAACTCCAACTCCCCTGAGCAGCCAGAATGGGCCTCAGCAGCAGCACCTCCACTGAACGCAACTTCAGGCCCTTCCTTAGCAGCCGCTGACACTGCCTCTGTGTGGTTTCTGTGCTTTTTAAACAAACCAAACATGGTTTAGTTACCTGGTTTCCAAGGTGATGGTGGGGAGAGGGATGTGACCTGTGACAACAACGAGGGGGACAAAAGCAATCACAGCAGGTGAGACTAAAAGGCAAAGAGTCCCTAGACCCTCTGTCTGTCAGGTGAATGTCTGGTGCGACCCTGAGCCACCGACGAAAGAGGTCCCCCTCCCTAGGAGCCACCTCTCGCTGCACGCTCCCATCCCATGGACCAGTCACAAACTCAGGCAGGAAGGGTAAAGCAGCTCTGGGCCCACTCTGCAGGTGTCCCTGCAGCCACCAAGGCTTATGCCTGGACCCCACCTGCCAACTCAGTGCCACCAGGACTTAGTGAGCCTCTGCTCTCACCTCCGCCCAACCAAACCCAAGGCCCCTGAAGACCAACCCAACGCAGGGGTCACCCGCTATCACTTGTTTTGCTTGGCCTGCACCGTCTATTTTTTATTGAGATATAATTGACACACCATACAAGTCACCCTCTCAAAGTGTTCAATTCAGTGGTTTTTAAGTACACTCACAAGGCTGAGCAACCATCACCACTATCTAGTTCCAGAACATTCTCATCACCCCAAACAGAAACTCCACACCCATTAAGTATGAACTCCCCACTCTCTCCTCCCCCGGCTCCTGGAAACCACTAATCTGCTTTCTGACTCTATGCAATTGCCTACTCTGGACATTTCATATAAATACCATCAGACAATATGTGGTTTCTCTCACTTAGCGTCATGTTTTCAAGGTTTTCACAGTGTATTTTTCAAGTGTGACTCGGAATGTCTTAGGTGCTGTGAATAATAATCACTAACATTAGAACAGAGCTTGCTGTGTGCCAGGCACTGTGCTAAGTGCTTTACGCTTTTGTACTCATTTAATCCTAACAGCAAGCCCATAAGGTGGGTATGTTGTTACCCTCATTTTATAGGTGAGGAAACTGAGGCATGGAACAGTTAAACAACTTGCCCGAGGTCATCACGGGAGCACTGGGCAGGCTTGCTCCAAAGCCTGCACTCTTCATCTGTAGGCTGGATTATCTCTCTTTAAGGTAGCAGGCACTCATCCGTTTGCCAATGTCTCAGGCTTATTCTCGGCCTGCTTCTCACATGTCTATTACCTGCCCAATACCTGTAGGTATCTGGATTTGTGGCCCTTGCTTTGGTTATTCACACCGACCTGAGTTTAAATCCAGTTCCGCTACAGACTTTGTGTGACCTCAGGTAAGTTACAAAACCTCTCTGGGCCACACAGTTGTCATCTGAGTTATGGGTTACCACCCAGTTACTTCTCAAGGTTGTATGCCAAGGGCCATTATGAACATCAGGAGGTGATATGGGTCATAGTGCCAGCCTTTCAGGGTTCTTACGGGGATACATGTGTGTGACGCACAGAGGCCAGGCCCAT
This sequence comes from Trichechus manatus latirostris, assembly GCF_000243295.1. Classification (NCBI taxonomy): domain Eukaryota; kingdom Metazoa; phylum Chordata; class Mammalia; order Sirenia; family Trichechidae; genus Trichechus; species Trichechus manatus. The sequence continues at coordinate 777,856 of NW_004444259.1, forward strand.
GGAAGGCTCTCAGGAAATGGAGCCCTTGTTATGATGATGACCACCCACACCACTGAGACTCCTCTCGGCTGCTCAGAAGACCAGCTTCCATTTCCCTAAGCACATACAGGCCACATATCTGTCCTCAGAGGGGTCTTCAGAACTAGTAAAATACACGGTGGACTGAAAAGCCATCCCTGATTAGGAAGGAATGACTTATTAACTGCCCTGTAAACTCCTGGCAGCCTAAACTCTGTCTCTACTTGCCAGAGTCTGGAGGGCTTTCACAAAGCATGCTTCGATGCGCTTCTGCATGCTTCCGCCCCCACGGAGGCCCAGGGTCAGGACTCCCGTGGCTCTCGGGCAGGCCCACCCGGACCACCGCCCCAGTGCCCCAAGAGAGCCAGCGGATGCCCACCCAGCACCCACTCTGTGTCTGTTCATTTCAACACAGCACCTCAGAAACTGCGACTGCCCTGACCCCAGGAGGAGACCACCAACGTGAAAATGAGATTTGGCATCGTCTTGTGGTCAAGAGATCCTGAAAACTGGGCCCCTAACGTGAAACAAAAGCTGCTTCTGCTTCAGCTTTCTTAATTAAAACAATAAAAAAGGTCACTGGTTATCCCAGCTCTGCCTCTTCCAAGCTATGTGACCACAGGCCTCTCACCTGTAATGCAGCGATAAGACCTAACCTGCAATATTGTTGGGGGAATAAGAAACAATATATGCAAAGCGCCTGGGACACAGCAAGCATGCAGCAGGTAGTAGCTGGTGGCAGGGCTACAGACCTAGGCATGGCCCACACTTGGTCCCCTTGAGACACCTTTGCGCGTTGTTAGGCATGATAATGGAGCAACCTGAGGTTCAGAGGACTTACTTTCCCAAGGGCAGTTGGCCAGTAAGTGGTAGAAGACCAAGATTGCCTCCAGGTCTAAGGCATTAGCGTACTGCTTAAAAGTAGGGACTCTGGAGTCAGACAAATCTGGAACCAAATCCTAGCTCCGCCACTTGATCGCTGGGGGACCTTTGGCAAGTTACTTCCTCTCTGTGCCTCTGATTCCTCATCTGTCAAATGGTCCCACTGATTCCTGACTTCCTCCACCACCCCCTAATTCAACCAGCATAACACATGACAGGGACACTCTGAGACCTGATCATTTCTATTCCTCATTGAGAACAATGTGCATACCATACTGAGGACTCTCAGAAGCTAGCCTTGAAAGACGTTCTTTGTTCCACCTTTTAGGTGCTCCCACTTTCAAATATTCCATGTCATTAGATATAAGTCAATCACATGATTACAGTTTTCCCACCAATGCACTGCAAAAAAAATAAAAATTTTATCCCAACTGGGAAAGATAAAAAAAAAATTCAACAACCCTGCAACCCCTTAGCTTGCTTTATTTCTCCTCATAGCACTGACAATACATGCCACATATTTTGATGTTTGTGCTTTGTCTCTCCCCCCACTAGAGCGACAGCAAGGGACCTTTGGAGACTGCTGAATGGCTCTTTTTGTATCAACTCCACGAGGCTTGGCCACATGAAAAACATTTCTGCATCTTTGGCCAAATTGCCTGGACTAGCACTGTGCGCTGTTTTTTTCAGTGATCCTTATATGACATAAATCTTACTGGAACTCAGTACTAGGACAAAGGTGCTTTTTTGCTGAGCTCATGTTTTTCACTAGCTGATTTTGCCCTCATTGTCAGGATGCTCAGAGCACAATTCTGTGCTCAACTGCAGTGTCTTCTTCAAACACTTTTTCTGATGTGTAGACGGGATATAAATAAGTGTAAGAAGATTCATTTAGTACCCGTTTGAGACCCTATTTTTAACCGCAGGCTGCATTTATTCTAAGAAAATGCTTCTCTTGAATGTGCCAGCGAATTCCCCGGGCTGCCAGTGAAAATGCAGTCGGCCTCAGGAGGCCTGGGGCGAGGCCTGAGATGCTGCCTCCCTAACAAGCTTCCAGGAGATGCCCCGTGCGGCTGGTCCATGGACCTCATTGGAATTGCAAGGGTCTAAGAAACTTGTTCCCTTGATTCGGCGGAATTTCTCTCCCCTCCTCCTTGGCAAAATCTAATCAATGGCTTGAAAACCTGACCGGGCACCAGAACCCCCGGGGAACTGGTTAACCTGTACGCCCCCGTCCCCCGCGATCCTTAGGGAAAGGAGTTCCCCAGGTGCTTCTGCGGCAGGTGGCCTCACAGCAAATGTTGCTGAGCCCTGCTCTAGGGAACGGGTGTCGTCTTCAAGGTTTTCCCAACTCTCCCGGGGACAGCTGTTGCCACGGTGGGGACACCTGCTTGTTCAGGATACTCGGGGGGGGGTGGGGGCCGAAATCATTCTGCTGCTTCTAGCCCCGGAGCCCCGCCCCGGCCACAGCGACCCATGGCGGGGTC
>NW_004444259.1:780759-802698 GCF_000243295.1 Trichechus manatus latirostris
GGGGCGGGGCTGCCGCGGGGGCGGGGCCGCGGCCGCTGGCGGGTTGGGCGGTCTGGGAGCGGAGGCAGCGCACGCCCAGGGACCCCGCCAGCCTTGACTTTGGGTCCGTGGTGGCTGGGTGTCCTGGCCTAAGGCTGGTCCCTGGGGCCCCTCCTACTGCGGTTCCAAGAGGGAGCCCCGCGCTGGCCCCGGCCGCTGCTGCCCGCCGCCCCGCGTCCCCGCCGGAGACTGGAGGGCACAGCGGCTGGACAAAGGGCCGCTACCTGTGCGTCTGACGGACACGAGCCCGGGGCCGGGCGGCGGGACCAGCGCTCCCGAGGCTCCGGTGAAAGCGCTGAAAACGCAAGGTCACGTTTGCAGAGCCGAGCTGAAGAACGAGTTAGATGCTCGGCACGCGCTGCGACCCTTCACATGAAGCCCCGCAGAAGGAGGCCATCTCCGGGACCGGAGAGCTGAGTCTGTCCCTGCCCGGAACAGCAAAATGTCTGCCGCAGCTGTGGACGTGAACCCTCCCAGGAAGGGCCCCAGCTGCAGCCAGCTTTCAAGGACAAAGGAGGCGCCGCTGCTCTCCGGAGTGGCGCACGGTGGCGTCCAGCCTGGCCCGTCATTATGCGGCACCGGCTGCCGTGGGCTACGTTCTCCCTAGAGGCCGGCTACTGCCACCTCCACCTGGTGTCCCTTCGACAGCCTTCCTGGGCCCCCCACCCAGCTGGCACCGCTAGGGAGCCGGCTGGCTCCTGCCGCCCCCTAGCCCTAGCGGGACGCATGACACTGTTGTAAGGTGGGGCATCTTCCTGAGATGGAGCCGAAATCGTCGCCCTGTGACTTCCATCCGTAGCCTTCAGTCCTGGGGCTGCAAAGCCAAAACCAGGGCAGTGCCCATTCTACACACCAACTAGCTGGAGAATTAATAAAAACAGCTCGTGGTTATTGAACACATACTATACACTTGGCATATTCCAGGCATTATACCCATGTTTCACTCCTCACAGCAACACCGTGTAGCACCTATATAATTAAGGAGGAGAAAGGAACACAATGGAGGTTCCTTGAGGTTGGGAAGTTCACCAGGCCTGGTCACTTAGTGTCAAAGCGTGGGGTCCAATCGCTAGGAATTCTGTGGTGAACAGTCCAGAACATGTGCTTTAGAGCCAGACAGATCTGCTTCAAATCCTGATTCCGCCCAGTAGGGTTGTGCTAAGGATGAAATGAAATAGTGGCAGGTGGACCTCCTGGCATGTGCCACAGAAATGCTACTTAGTAGCCTGTAGCAGGAAAAGAAATACTGATCTGTACAGAAATGCTGGCCACCGAGGTTGGGGTGTTCCTGTGTATTCCAGGCTGCAGACATGGCCCCAACTTTCCACTAACTGTGGGTGCCCATAGATTCCACGCACTTTAGGAACCCATCAGGCTCTGACCAGTGGACCCTGGTGCCCACACACATCAACACCCAGGGGGCCTCAGCTCCCTAAAAACAAGGTAAGTGCAGCCCTACATTGAGGCCAAGGAGCCCTGGTGGCACAATGGTTAAGCGCTCAGCTGTCAACCAAAAGGTCATTGGTTTGAACTCACCAGTGGCTCCACGGGAAAAAAGACCTGGTGATCTGCTCCCATAAAGATGACAGCCTAGAAAACCTTATGGAGCAGTTCTACTCTGTCACATGGGGTCGCTATGAGTCGGAATCAACTGGACAGCACACAGCAACAACATTGAGGCTGTCTCCGGCAACAGACAGTCACCCAGCTGGAGCTCTAACTGGTAAATGCAGGGGAGACACCAAAATCCTGCCAGCGAAAGCCCAGCCTCAGCATGGGGGTACACACACTATGGATCACCAGTCAAATCTGGCCCACCCGCCTGTTTTTGTACAACCTGCAAGCTAAGAATGTTGTTTGTATTTTCAAATGGTTGAAAAAAAAATCAAAAGAAACATTTTTTATGTAGAACAAAATTCTAACTCACAAAAAAAGACCAGACTTACTGGCCTGACAGAGACTGGAGAAACTCCGGGAGTATAGCCTCTGGACACCCTTTTAGCTCAGTACTGAAGTCACTCCCAATGTTCACCCTTCAGCCAAAGATTAAACAGCCCCATGAAACAAAACGAGACTAATGGGGCACAACAGTCCAGGGACAAGGACTGGAAGGCAGGAGGAAGCAGGAAAGCTGGTAATAGGGAACCAACCCAAGGTTGAGAAGGGACAGTGTTGACATGTTGTGGGATTGTTAACCATTATCGTAAAACAATATTGTACTGTTTAATGAGAAACTATTTGCTCTGTAAACCTTCATCTAAAGTACAATAAAAAATAAAATAAAAAGGAAACATTTTGTGAAATGGGAAAATTATATGAAATCCAAATATCAGTGCCCATAAAATTTGTAGGAACACAACCACACCCATTCGTTCACAGTAGCTCTTTTGTGCTGGCTCTGTGGAGTTGAGTAATTGCAATGGAGACCGTATGGCCCACAAAGCCGAAAATATGTACTATCTGGCCCTTTACAACCACCTCAGTCTCTTATAAGTTAGGATAGTGTGAGTCTGAGAGAGCTAATGACATTGAATCCCTGAGCCTGCCAGGCTGGCGGCTGTTACCCTGCTGAACTGCAATTGAACATGGAGTTGATTGACATACAGGAAATTCTACACGCAGAAACCATGATTCTGTGTCCCATCCCTGCCACACACGCGTGCATACACATGCTCCCCACTGCCCCTGCACATGCTGGGTCCGTCTCCTGGTCAAGCCTGTCTGTCTGTATATACAGCACCCCTGTCCCCACCCTCTTGCTATCCCTAGCCCCTCCCTGGATTTCTTATTTCCTGAAAATTGCCACCAATTGGAAAACCATTTGTCCTGATGAGCTGCTGTCCTAAAATGCCCACCTTTCCTCAGCTCCTTCCCAGGCAGAGGAATGGTGACACGGAAGAATGGTCGTCAGGCTAGCTCGGGACTATGGGAGAGGCACTGCTGGGGGTAGAAGGACACCAAGGACAAGCCCGCCTCCACGGCTGGCCTGGGTCAAGGCTGCGCTGCCTTCCCGCCCCGGCCCCTGCCCTCCCTGCAGTGTCCGTTCAGGCACTGCTCTGCTTGGCTGCCTGCTTCCATACTCGGAACACAAACAAGGAGTCCTCCATTCAGCCTACGCTAACCTGGGTTAAGCAGGCTTCCGAGGGCCAGTATGGGATGCCACCACCACTCCCCAACCTTCTACCCTCCAACGTCCTTCCACTTTCTGTCCCTGGGAAGACATGTTCCAAATTCCAAAACAGCCATCTGTGAGTTCAGAGCCCCTCGGCCTGAGCTGCCTGTCCGAGTAAATGAAGTCTCGTTGCTATCACTAGCGCAGAGTCCCTATTCTGGCTCCCAGCAGCCACAAAGCCTCCCATGCAAAGTCGCCACCCTCAACATTCCTGGGAGTCCTCCAAGGGGGCCTTCCTCACCCATGACCAAAATCAGCCCCACGGCACCAGTGTTACTGCAATGGCGGGTCTGAGCCACCTGCCGCAGAAGCCAGTACTGAGACAGGGGTGAGATGAGCAGCAAGCGGGTTTTATTATATATCGATATATAGAAGACAGAGGGGAATGAGCTCCTCCAAAAGACCTGTCTCCCCTTTGGAGGCTCGCTGAAAGTTTTTAAATGGACAAGATTATAGTTTTTTTCTGGTGGTTACATTCTGCACCTGGCAATCCTTGAAGGTCATCTTGCCCCGTTATTATCAGTCGCAGATGAGTTACTCTACCCTCCAAGGTCGTTCTACCTCTCATAGAGAAACTGAGTTAAATTTCAAAGTCATGGGAAAGCAAGGGGGGGGGGAGGAGGAAAACAAATTAAAATCAAATGGGGAAAGAAACTGAACTATGCAAGCTAGGCATTAACAATACCACAATCCCCAGGAAGCTAGGCCTATACTGCCAGCAATAAACAATACATGTGAAACTTCCACACAGCCCTTTCACCAGGGCCCTGGCTAGGCCTGGCAACCCCTCCCCCCACACGGCTAACAGCGCGCATCACGACAGCACCACTGCCCATGCCAAGGGTGCCCCCAGCGTCAGGCAGGGGCAGGGACAGGGGCCTGGCCACAACTCAGGATCACCCCCTGTCCCTTGGGTCCTAAAGCAGCTCAGCTGGTGCTCAGACTCTCTCCGAAAACCTCTCCCGCCAGCTTCGGACCATCACCCCACGGGCGTGGGGGCTCAACACCAGTTTAAGAGGTTGTGAGGGGTCAGAAGCCACAGCTACCCTTCCATCTGCTTCCTCCCCCTCGCCCAGCCTGGGCCCTCATCCTCCAACCAAACCCCAAAGAGGAGACAAAGACCACTTGCACATCAACCTTCTGTCCCCTGACGTCCTTCCACTCCCAGCCCCAGGTGAGAGCAGAAAAAGAAGGTTGTCGCGGCAAGCTTTCCCCTCTAAAGCTAAAGTACCGACCTTTACTCTGAAACTAAGAACTTTTGTTTGTTTGTAGACAAAAGTCCTTTCTTTTATGAAAACATGGCAGTGTTTTCTTTAATATGTCTGCAAAATACAGAGCTGGCCACCCCTTGGACTCGTCGGGGGAGTTGCCAAGCCCGGGACCCCCTGGCTACACCTGTAGTATCTGCAGTATCCGAGGCCCCCTGAAAATGGCTTCTAAAACAGTGTTCCCTCTCATTTTAGCACAGTCAGGGGCAGCCTTGAATGCTGTGCCAAGGAGCCACGCCTTTCTCCTGACAACAGAGGGAAACTCCTGCAGGGTTTGAAGCAGCAGAGCAAGGTGAGTGAGTAGAGGCGAGGTTTGGAAAGAACTCTCTGGCTGTGGTGTGAAGCCTGGGTTGGAGGAGGTGGCAGGGTTACAGGGAGCCTGCTCTGAGCGCTGGCTTGCAGAAGCGGGTTGTTGCCATCATGCAGGCAGAGGCTGGGGCCGGAGCCCAGAGAAGGGCTTGGATTCAGGGTATGTGGTGGAGGTAGCAATGGTCACAGGAAGGAGCGGATGGGTGTGTGGGCCAGGCTGTGTTCTCAGTGCAGGGGGAGAGGAAGTCAGAGAGACTCAGGGGCTGACCTGTGGGAGGAGATGGGCAGTTGGAGATGGGAGCTCAGGGGACTGTGGGAGCAGGGAGGGGTGGCCCCCTGCCCAGTTGGATGATCAGGGTTGTTGTTATGTGCCCCTGAGTTGGTTCCGACTCAGCGACCCTGTGTACAACAGAACGAAACACTGCCCGGTCCTTCGCCATCCTCACAATTGTTATGCTTGAGTCCATTGTTGCAGCCACTGTGTCAATCCATCTCCTTGACGGTCTTCCTCTTTTTTGCTGGCCCTCTACTTTACCAAGCATGATGTCCTTCTCCAGGGGCTGGTCCCTCCTGATAACATGTCCAAAGTATCTGAGATAAAGTCTCACCATCCTCGCTTCTAAGGAGCATTCTGGCTGTACTTCTTCCAAGACAGATTTGTTCATTTCTTTTGGCAGTCCACGGTATCTGCAATACTCTTCATCAACACAACAATTCAAAGGTGTCAGTTCTTCTTTGGTCTTCCTTATTCATCATCCAGCTTTTGCATGCATATGAGGTGACTGAAAACACCATGGCTTGGGTCAGGTGCACCTTAGTCTGCAAGGTGACATCTCTGCTTCTCAACACTTTAAAGAGGTCTTTTGCCGCAGATTTACCCAGTGCAATGTGTCTTGTGTTTTCCTGACTGCTGCTTCCACGGGTGTTGATTGTGGATCCAAGTAAAATGAAATCCTTGACAACTTCAATCTTTTCTCCGTTTATCATGATGTTGCTTATTGGTCCAGTTGTGAGAATTTTTGTTTTCTTTATGTTGAGGTGTAATGCATACTGAAGGCTGTGGTCTTTGATCTTCATCAGTAAGTGCTTCGAGTCCTCTTCACTTTCAGCACGCAAGGTTGTGTCATCTGCATATTGCAGGTTGTTTATGAGTCTTCCTCTGATTCTGATGCCCCATTCTTCTTCATATAGTCCAGCTTCTCGGATTATTTGCTCAGCATACAGATTGAATACGTATGGTGAAAGGATACAACCCTGACGTACACCTTTCCTGACTTTAAACCAGGCAGTATCCCCTTGTTCTGTTTGAACAACTGCATCTTGATCTACGTACAGGTTCCTCATGAGCACAATTAAGCGTTCTGGAATTCCCATTCCTCACAATGTTATCCATAATTTGTTATGATCCACACAGTTGAATGCCTTTGCGTAGTCAATAAAACACAGGTAAACATCTTTCTGGTTTTCTCTGCTTTCAGCCATGATTCATCTGACATCAGCAATGATATCCCTCGTTCCACATCCTCTTCTGAATCCAGCTTGAATTTCTGGCAGTTCTCTGTCAATGCACTGCTGCAGACACTTTTGAATGATCTTCAGCAAAATTTTACTTGCGTGTGATATTAATGATATTGTTCAATAATTTCCACATTCAGTTGGATCACCTTTCTTGGGAATAGGCATAAATATGGATCTCTTCCAGTTTGTTGGCCAGGTAGCTGTCTTCCAAATTTCTTGGCATAGACAAGTGAGCATGTCCAGTGCTGCATCCATTTGTTGAAACATCTCAATTGGTATTCCGTCACTTCCTGGAGCCTTGTTTTTCTCCAATGCCCTCAGTGCAGCTTGGACTTCTTCCTTCAGTACCAGCAGTTCCTGATCATATGCTGCCTCCTGAAATGGTTGAATGTTGACCAATTCTTTTTGGTACAGTGACTGTGTATTCCTTCCATCTTCTTTTGATGCTTCCTGTGTCGTTTAATATTTTCCCCATAGAATTCTTCAATATTGTAACTCTAGGCCTAGATTTTTTCTTCAGTTCCTTCAGCTTGAGAAATGCCAAGTGTGTTCTTCCCTTTTGGTTTTCTGTCTCCAGCTCTTTGCACATGTCATTATAATACTTTACTTTGTCTTCTCAAGTCACCCTTTGGAATCTTCTGTTCAGCTCTTTTACTTCATGGTTTCTTCTGTTTGCTTTAGCTACTCGACGTTCAAGAGCAAGTTTCAGCATCTCTTCTGACATCCATTTTGGTCTTCTCTTTCTTTCCTGTCTTTTTAATGACCTCTTCCTTTCTTCATGTATGATGTCCTTGATGTCATTCCACAACTCATCTGGTCTTCGGTCATTAGTGTTCAACGTCTCAAATCTATTCTTGAGATGGTCTCTAAATTCAGGTGGGATGTACTCAGGGTTGTACTTTGGCTCTCGTGGACTTGTTCTCATTTTCTTCAGCTTCAACTTGAACTTGCATATGAGCAATTTATGGTCTGTTCCGCAGTCAGCCCCTGGCCTTGTTGTGACTGATGATATTGAGCTTCTCCATCGTCTCTTTCCACAGATGTAGTCGATTTGGTTCCTGTGTATTCCATCTGGCGAGGTCCATGTGTATAGTCGCTGGTTATGTTGGTGAAAAAAGGAATTTGCAATGAATAGCTCATTGATCTTGCAAAATTCTATCACGCAATCTGCAGCATCATTTCTATCACCAAGGCCATATTTTCCAAGAACAGATCCTTCTTCTTTACTTCCAACTTTCCCATTCCAATCACCAGTAATTATCAATGCATCCTGATTGCATGTTTGATCAATTTCAGACTGCAGAAGTTGGTAAAAATCTTCAATTTCTTCATCTTTGGCCTTAGTGGTCGGTGCATAAATTTGAATAATAGTCATATTAACTGGTCTTCCTTGTAGACGTACGGGTATTATCCTATCACTGACAGTTGTACTTCAGGATAGATCTTGAAATGTTCATTCCTGGCATAGTAGACCACACGATTGTCTGATTCAAAATGGCCCACACCAGTCCATTTCAGCTCACTAATGCCTAGGAATATTGACGTTTATGTGTTCCATTTCATTTTTGACAATTTCCAATTTTCCTAGATTCATACTTTGTGCATTCCATGTTCCGATTATTAATGGATGTTAGCAGCTGTTTCTTCCCACTTTGAGTCGTGCCACATCAGCAAATGAAGGTCCCGAAAGCTTGACTCCATCCACGTCATTAAGGTCGACTCTACTTTGAGGAGGCAGCTCTTCCCCAGTCATCTTTTGAGTGTCTTCCAACCTAGGAGGCGCATCTTCCGGCACTATATCAGACAATATACTGCTGCTATTCATAAGGCTTTCACTGGTTAATTCTTTTCAGAAGTAGAATGCTGGGTCCTTCTTCCTAGTCTGTCTTAGTCTGGAAGCTCCACTGAAACCTGTCTGCCATGGGTAACCCTCCTAGTATCTAAATACAGGTGGCATAACTTCCAGTGTCACAGCCACACGCTAACCCCCACGGTATGACAAACTGAGAGACTCGTGGGGGATGATCAGGGTAGAACTGCCTAAAAGGAGAAGTAATAGTTCAACAGGCACAGGAGGGTGGGGGAAGGATGTTCCAAGCAGAGAGAACTGCGGAAACAAGGGCCCAGCAGGGAGAGGAAGCGTGAGGTATGGAGGAGGAGTTGACTGGAACCAGGTCACGCAGGACTCATGGACCAGGTGAAGTTTGGACTCTATCTACAAATGACCAGAAGCCCCGAAAAGTTTGAAGTGGGAGTGGGAGTGGGGTGGGGCCACAGGCTGACAGGTCCGGTTGGCATCTCATGCATGAATCCATGTCTGCAAGGGACTCAGCACTCTGCTGTATAGACCCCAGAGTCTGCCTTGGAAAATGCTGCTCCAGGTGAGGTGACCAGGACCAGTAACAGTTGGTGTGGAGTTGACTCCAACTCGTGGCAACCCCATGTGTGTCAGAGCAGAACTGTGCTCCATAGGATTTTTAATGTCTGAGTTCTCGGAAATAGATCACCAAGCCTTTCTTCCTAGTCTGTCTGAGTCTGGAAGATCTCTTGAAACCTGTTAAGCATCACAGCAGCATGCAAGCCTCCAGCGACAGATGGGTGGTGGCTGCACATGAGGGGCATTGGCTGGGAATCGAGCCCAGGTCTTCCGCAGGGACGGTGAGAGTTCGACCCTGAACCGCCGCTGCGCCTGTGTTTCTGCAGTTGGTACTGTTGTTTTGTGCCATTGAGTCGATTCAGATTCCTAGCGACCTTATAGTACAGAGTGCAACTGTACAGAGTTTCCCAGGCTATAATCTTTATGGAAGCACACTGCAACCTCTTTCTCCCGAGGAGCGGCTGGGGGCTCAAACCGCCGACCTTTTAGTTAGCAGCCAAGTGCTTAACCACTGCGCCACTGCAGAAAAAAAAAACAAACCAAACCCGTTGCCACTGAGTTGATTCTGACTCACGGAGACGCTGTAGGACAGAGTAGAACTGCCCCATAGGGTTTCCAAGTTGCGGCTGGTGGATTCCAACTCCTGACCTTTTGGTTAGCAGCTGAGCTCTTAACCACTGCACCACCAGGACTCCACGCCATTGCAGAGTCCCCCACAAATCACTCTGATCTTACGTTTCTCCTAGTTGCTCGCCACCGGAAGGGACCCTCTGACCAAAGCATTTTGTAACTTAATGTAGCAAATCCCCAGGAGATACAAATCACCCCCACCCTTTTTGATTCCTGTTCAGATCCCCATTGGGGGTACGAGGAGTTTTCTGAACTCACCAAGGAGCACACAGCAGTGACGATAATGGTGATGATGGCCCCATTGGCAACAATACAGAAAGAAGCCCAGCGGTGCAAAATGCCAGTGGCTTAGGCTCAAGGCTCATTATCATGAGAAGTGCTCGCTTTGGAAATCTAAATGCAGAACGCCCAGCTAATCCTTCAGGACTTGGCGTTCCAGTCACCCAGGGCACAACCTTCTACCTGAGTGTTTTTCTAATGTAAGGGACCCTGTACATTTCTTTCTTGTGTTCAGTCGAGTTATTATGTAATCTGCATAAGCACTTGGCAAGAAATAACTTCTGTCTCTGCAATATTTCCAAGGCAGCATTTTCCACTCTGAAGCCTGACCTCTGTAGGAACAGGCCTTCACACTGGCCCCCCAAATGCAAACAGGACCTTATTTAACTTAGCCAGTGAAGTTCCCCAAAGCCCTTGGGAAACTCCAACCACAGAAACCAACATTTGGCCTCTGGATGTGAAGCCTTTTCATGTAATAGAAGCAGTCCAAGAACCCTCCCAGTGTAGGTTACCAACAACAAAGGTAGAAATTAGCATCATGAGCATAATAGCAATAACATTCTGTTCAAAAATACCTCTCACTGGCTTTCAACAGGCATTGCCACACCTCTGGGATACCAATAGAACTAATACCCCCCTACACACATACACACACACACACACACACACACACACACACACACACACACGTAGGATGCTAGAGTACACAGATTTGGATATTACAGGAGTCAAATCTCAGCCTATTCAACACAACTGTATGGTTCCATTAACTTAAAACCTCTGTTTGACTTTTATCATGTGGCCAGGGTAAACGGAGGCAGAGAGAAACTGGAACAGCATTGTCTGCCTCTAACAGGGTATATGAATTTGAACAAAAAATGGATCAACATATATTGGTTGAGTACCTGGCCATTCTACCTCTTTCAAGCTTCTCTGGAAGTCACCCCCTTCTCTCCATCCTCCCTAAGGACACGCCAACCTAAGTTAAAAAAACAAAAAACCTTTGCCGTCGAGTAACCTTATAGAACAGAGTAGAACTACCCCAGAGGGTTTCCAAGGAGCAGCTGGTGGATTTGAACTCCTGACCTTTTGGTTAGCGGCCAAGCTCTTAACCACTGCACCACCAGGGCTCCTGCAATCCAAGTTACCACCTGAGAAAAAACCCAATCATCTGCACTCGTGTCCTGCTTCCACATTTGCTTTTAGGTTGTTTCCACCATTGGGCTATTGTCTCTAGTCCACCCTCCACACTGCAGGAAGGCGGTGGGGGGGGGGTGTCTTTCGAATCCGGAAGTAGAATGTTGGCCTGCCCATGCCCTCCAGTGGCTTCTTCCCATCATTCCTAAGGCCCAACCCAAGCTCCTGAACTCAGCCTTAAAGGCCCCGGAGGACCTGGTTCACTCCCACCACTCCTTGCACCCGAGGTTCCAGCTTCACCGGAACACTCACTGTTCCCCAACCCTCTCGGGCTCCTTCCAGGCTCTGTGCCTTCTCCCAGGCCCTCTTCTCTTCTCCCCTTGTCCCTCCCTGGGCCATCTCATCCCTACCACAGCCTCTCCTGCAGATCACAGCCACCTTCCCCCTCCAGCCCTGCTCCTCCTCTGAACCCCAGATCCCGGCATCCAAACATCTGTTTCTGCATTGGCTAATTAGATTTTTCAGAGGCATTGAAATATCCAAAACAAAACTCTCCATCTCTGCCTAAAATATCACCTGCTCCTCCCCCGAGTGCGCCCGTCTCAACACACCAATCTCCCATTTGCTCGGGCCCCAAACCTGGGTGGCCCCTCTTCTGTGAACTGTGCCTTTTCAAACGGCCTTGACTGCATCCACCTCATCTCTGCCCTGAATAACTGCACCGTGGCCTCCCTCTGCTGCTGCCACCTCCAGCCCATTCTCCACACAGCAGCTCCTGGGGGTTGCTCCCTGGTTTAAAATCCTTTACTAGCTCATCTTAAAGCCGCCCCCTCCCCCCGAGTAAATCCAAATGCCTGTCCTGGCCTTCAAAGCCCTATGTGGCCTGGCCCCTGCCTTCCTGTCCAGCTCGCCCCTCCGCTTCCAGCTCTCCTTCTAGCCACCTTCCATCTACCTTTCTCCTGACCCTACCATGCTGCTTCAGGCCTCCAAGTTGTTGTACTGATTCCCGTGGTCTGGAATGATCTTCCTTCTCTTCTTCACCTGGCTGGCTCCTGCTTAGACCTCGGGCCCTCCTAGGACATCCTGCCCCCTCTCCGGGCCCAGGAAGTGTTGGGGACCCATCTGTCTTCCTCCTGTAGCACTGGGCCCACTGCTTTGTAATTAGCTGTCTTCTCCCTCTGGTCCCCTGGTTCAAGTGGCATGATAGAATCAGTAGGAACCTTTTCTTTTTAATTGAGATAAAATTCATATAACATAAAAGTGCTCATTTTCAAGTGAACAATTCATGGCATTTAGTACATTCGCAAGGTTTTGCAACCATCACTTCTATCTAGTTCCAGAACATCTTCATCTCCCCAGAAGGAAACCTCACAGCCATTAAGCACTCACTCCCCATTCCTCCTTCTCCCAGCCCCTGAAAACCTGTTTTCTGTCTCTACGGGTTTGCCTGTCCTGAACATCGCGTATATATGGTATCATGCAATATGTGGACTTTTGTGACTGGCTTCTTTCACTGAATATCATGTTTTCAAGATTCATCCACGTTGCGGCGTGTATCAGAACTTCACTTTTTTGTGGCTGAGTAATATTCCACTGTATGGATATACCACATTGTTGTATCCATTCATCTGTTGATGGACATTTAGGTTGTTCCCACCATTTGGCTATTGTAAATAGTGCTGCAACGAATATTGGGGTACGAGTATCTGTTGCTTTCAAGTCTTTGGGGTATATACCTAGGATTGGGATTGCTGGTTCATGTGGTAAGCCCATGTTTAACCTTTTGAGGACCTACCAGACTGTTTTCCACAGCAGCTGCACCATTTTACATTCCTACCAGCAATGTATGAGGGTTCCCATTTCTCCATGTCCTCGCCAACACTTGTTATTATCTGCCTTTTTTATTCTAGCCATCCTATTGGGGGTGAAGTGGTGTCCCATGTGGACTAATTGTTTGCTTTGGAGAGTAA
Source organism: Trichechus manatus latirostris (assembly GCF_000243295.1). Taxonomy (NCBI): domain Eukaryota; kingdom Metazoa; phylum Chordata; class Mammalia; order Sirenia; family Trichechidae; genus Trichechus; species Trichechus manatus. The sequence goes on from NW_004444259.1 coordinate 793,459, forward strand.
CGATTGACTTAATACTGGGCTAAGCCCCGAGGTGGGAGGAGAGCTGGGGAGATGAAGCACAGAGGGAGAGGAGGTGAATCTTCCGGGATCTGTTGTGGATGGTCTGAGATGGAGGGAGGAGATGTTCCAGGAGGGGGACGAGCTGGACTGAGCCCCAGAGACGTCAACGTGCCCACTTCATTTTGGAAATAAACAAGTTTGCACTGCTCCTGGGGAGTCCTGGCAGAATGTATCTGAGGAGCTAGTTGCCAACTCGCTACCATATTTCTAAACAAGCAAAGTCCCCAGATCATTTTACAAAGGCCAGTCCAGTAGGAAGGGTGTCTTCCACCTTTATTCAGAGGGGCCTTGCACGAGGACCTTCTGCAGCCCTCCGCTCCACCCGCAGCCTTGACAATGAGCCCGCAAGAGCAAACCGGCAGGAGTGCTCACGGTCCCAGGGGCTCCGTCCAGGAGGGCGAGCCAGGAGACAGCCAACCTGGCCGGCCACAGGGTGTCTGGTCCTCAAGGGGGACACCCCTGGCTTCTCGCCCTCCTGATGCCAGGGCCAGGCCTCTGCCTCTGCACGTCCTGGACTTGGCATCATGGAAACGGGCTTCCTGAAGCCACATGGAGCCTGGCATTGTTTATTGCTAATGGGAGCCTAAAGGTATGGTGTCATTTTGGGGATAGGGGATAGCATTCAGCTATAGAGGTTGAGAGCATGGACTCGAGAGCCAGCCAGCCTTGGGCAAGTCACTTTGCCTCTCTGGGCCTCAGTGTCCTGATCCATAAAATAGGCATAAAAATAGCACTTACCCCTTAGGGCTCTTGAGTAGAAGAAAAACATTAACACCCAAGTAAAGCACATGGACCGGTGCCTGGCACATAGTAAGTGCTCGACACAGTCTACCTGCTGTTTTCGTTTTGTTTTAACTATTATTACCTTGGCTAAGCAGATGGGAAGGGAGGGGGCACAATGAGTAAACATCCCGGTTATATACATGCTTGCTGAATCATAACAGAAAGAATTTGACATCTTTTATGAGCCCCTGTTCTGATCTAGAAGGAGGAAGGGAACTGTCCTACTGTCTCCCGGTCAGCCTGCATTGCCTGGATGTGAGCCCCATTCTGGGTACCAGCAACCTCTCCGAGAAAAATGGACCAGCTGGACTTGCTACAGTGGTCAGGATGTCCAAAAGACTTCAGCATTTTCATATGAGGAATAATCTTGGGGACTGTTTAGGCAGGAGAAAAAGATGACTTTAAGGGGGGCACAGACAGGGGAAAAGGGAACGGATGATGAGGGGGAATCCTGGAGGCAGTTCTTCCATCTTGGGGTTGTTCTGCCTTATAGAAAGTTCCAGAATCCATCGCCCCATAACTTGTCCCTTTTAAACTTGTTTCCACAAGTTGAAGCCACACAGAACAGATCAAAATCCCCCATGAGCCCCTCCAGGATTCCCCCCTTCCCTCCTTCCCTTTTCCCCTGTCTGTGCTATTGGGTGATGGATTCCGGAACTTTCTACGAGGCAGAACAACCCCAAGATGGAAGAGTTGCCTCTGGAAGGACGGAGTCCCCATTCCTGGAGCTATCCAGCCCAGCTGGCCGGCCTCTTGGAGGTGCTCAGGCCTGTGCCTTGGTCTCCTTTGAGGTCCCTTCCAACCTAGAGGCCCTCTGGCTCGCTCACCAGGTTTGGGCCAGGATCGCATCGCAAGGCTGGGCTTCAGAATTACTGGAGTAAAGCAAAGACAGGGTTTGGCAGGTCCTTTGTTTAGTCTAAGGCCAAATTTGAGACGTGCCTTTGAGGCTCTGCCATGTTCTGCCTGTGGCCGAGCTGAGAGAAGGCTGATTTCTCTGCCCACCTTTCCGCACCTGCCCTGTCAGCCTCAGCTGACAGAGTGAGGCTGTGAGAACAAAGTGGCCTGTTCCCTCCCGCAGGAGACTCTTCTGTCGAAGGTCAGGGAAATCATGCTTCCACCAGGAGCTGTTCATTGTTAAGAGAAGGCATCATCTCAGCTTTGAAACAAGATGAACGGGAGAATGTGGAATGCACGCATACTGAAACTGCTCCTAGGATTTCATGTGGATCAAGGACAGTGGCGAGCTGCTGCACTGGGGCCCTGCCTAGCCTTTCCAGAACACACACCTCTAAAGAGCATGTCTCAGCATACATTTTCATTTCTCGAAAATGAAATCCTGCCATTTAACTGTGATCCTTGCCTTTGCTGAGCTCTTCATTCAGCGCGGTGTTGAGAGGCACATGGAAGGCCTTCCGAGCAGAGCACAGTGGAACAGAAGGCTCCTTCAGTGTCACTCAGCCCAGAGAGGGCAAACCACTTGACCAGGGTCATACAGCAAGGTGGTGGCAACGTAAACCAGGTCTTCTGCCTTCGTGTGGATGCAGGCTTGTGGACAGTGTGGCCTCCTGGGTTGTGGCTGCTCAGTGTGTCCCTAGGGGCCACTCCTGTGGCCCTGTTCTCCCTGCTGTAAGTCACCTTTCCTTTTGTACCAGGCTCTTCTGCCGAATCCAAAGCCAGGCAAGGCATCCTAACCAGTGACAAGGTTTTTACTTGTAAATGAACCACAGGAGAGGCCAGCCACTGAGCTAACAGCATTTGAAGAGGTGGTAATGGTTGGCTTTTGTTTGTTTTGTTTTTTATTTTATTTTTTATTGGTGTGAAAATATATATAACAAACAGAAGTGACTGCTTTAGATGTTAGTAAGTTAATGCCTGTCGTTTACACGTGATGCTGCTTCTCTTATCAAGGGTCCCGTTTCCTGCAAGCTGTTGGCAGCGCTGACGTTACTGATGCTAGGGTTATCAGAGGATTTGTGCTTATTTGGAGTTTGGCTGGTCCAGCTGGTCAGAGTGGGAGAAGTTTCGAGAGTGGGCTGAAGCTAATTCCACTGCGCCCCATGACGGGCCCATACTATTAAATGTTCCACGTGTGGTTCATGAATCAACCCAAACCATTTAGCTTGCTTCACATTCTTGCAATCCCACTCCCCCTTTAAATGCACAAGCTCAAGGCCTTTTTCAAAGGACGAATATTGTGAAAATGACGGAATTGTTACAGTTTGTACTTGGAAAGAATTCAACCGATGTTGAAATACCCTGATCTGTAGGCGGCGTGTCTTCAAAGAGATTCATTTGAACGGGTTTCACTTGAGGAACTGTCAATAACAAAGTAGTTACTTGTGCATTAAATGTAGGCAGATTCTCACCATACAGGGAAACTATGGGGCACCACCTTCACAGGCTGATTTCGGCCCGACAGGTCTGAAGGCAAAGTCTTTCTAGTCTACAGCAATGATTAGAAAGACAGTAGGCAAAGGCAAAGTCAACTCCAGATCCGCAACTGGTCACCCCCTTTCCACCTGAAAACCTGCTCTTGGGGTCATTTCAGGACTCAAGAAATGTTGCCCTATAGGGCAGAGTAGAACTGCCCCATAGAGTTTCCTAGGAGGACCTGGTGGGTTTAGAACTCCTGAACTTTTGGTTAGCAGCTGTAGCTCTTAACCACTACACCACCAGGGTTCAGGACTCCACAGGGGAGCTGAAAGTCAAGCTACTTAATTTGGTGATGCAGTAACAGCCCCAGTTGCAGTTTGGGGAGGAAAGACAAATGGAAATATGAACTAAAAGGAGATTCTTTATTACCTTCAGTTTTGTATTTTCTAGGCAGTTTATAGCCTCCATCAGCCTAGGAATCCAGAGTTGAGGCATCTGATTCTACTGCAACGTGGATCCCTATAAGCAGAGAGATACCATGTGACCCAGCGATCCCACTCCTAGATACATACCCAAAAGAACTGAACACGGGCATGTGAACAAAACTTGTACTTGAATGTTCAGAGCAGCACTTTTCACAATAGCCAAAAGGTGGAAAAATCTCAAGTGTTCATCAACAGATGAATGGATAAACAAAACGTGGTTTATTCCTACATGGAATATTATTCAGCCATAAAGAAAAATAAAGTTCTGATACATGCTATGATGTGGATGAACCTGGAAAACATGATGAGTGACATAAGTCAGTCACAAAACGGTACATATTGTATGATTCAACTTATATGAAATAGCTGAAATAGGCAAATGCATAGAGACAGAAGTTTATTTCCAAGGGATCGGGGAGGTGGGGAGTTCTTGCTGAAGGGGTACTCTGGGTCTCTGTTTGGGGTGATGAAAAACCTCTTGAAAATGGATAGTGGTGATTGTTGCACAACACGGTGAATGTAATTAATGTCACTGAATTGTACACTTAAAAATGGTTAAAATGGCAAATTTTCTGTTGTATATATTTTACCACAATTTAAAAAAATGGATGTTCTCTAAAGGGGGAAGGGAAGCAGAAGGAGAAGATTTTGCAGCCTAGTTATTCTGTGGCATCTGTAGCTGATCTTCCATTTGGAAGTGCCATGAGGTAAACTCTCTCACCTCTCTGTGTTAACTGGAGAGATGGGTGTCTTCATTCTCTGGTGCAATGTGCTGCGTAATCACGGGCCCCAGGCTGCCTGGGTCTTTGCCTCTAGGAGAGGAGCGTTGCCCAGCTAAATTGGTCCCAGTGGATGGGCTGTTTCAAGGTCACCACAGAAGAATTTTCTTAATTAACAACTCCAGTGCTAGAAGCGCTTCTTTGCAGCTAATTTTAATCTCTCCTACCATGACAAAGCCCATTTCATTTGCTCTTGTTTGGTTCTCAAGGCAGGTATAAAATAGCTTCGGAACAGAACGTCCTTAGACTAGAAAAGAGCCATTAATTTACTTCTGAGCCTTTGGGGCAAGTGAAATCATCTCAATTCCATTAAATGTTTCCTTGAAGAAATGCTTTCTGCACAGGGCCTTCTTTCTCAGGAATCACCCACACTGCAACAAAGTTGACTCCTGTTTTCCTAAAAGAAAGTCCCCTATGCCCAATTTTTCAATGATAACAGACATTCATTGAGTGATCTGCTGAAAATTCACCTTCTTTCCTTCTCTCCCTGCTGGCCTTCTGTACCGGGCTGATTCTGACTTATTTCATTGTAGGCAGGCATTATAAGTAGAAAGAACAAGGGAATTGGAGTCAGAAAATAATGGATTGGAGTTCAGCTCTATAACCTACCGTCTATGTGACCTTGGGCCAACCACATCCCCTCTAGAGCCAAGTCTCTGCCTTTGAAAGAAGGTGGGGTTGGGGGCGGGGAGCTGGTTAACAATCCCTGGGCTCAGCCCCTCCAAAGGGATGTAGAGAGAGAGAGGAGCTCCTCAGACCCTGCTGATGGAGTCTAGCTTTTCCCAAGCCTCTTGATCAACTTGTAGCTAAACCAGCATCGACTGGACTTCACCGTCAGAAACTCAAAATACAACAGTCTAGGGAATGAGACTTGGAGTAGAACAGAATGTAAATCAAGCCAGCCATGCTTGTCATTAACTCAAAATGGATCAAAGTCTAAACACAAGAGTTAAAACTATAAAACTCTTAGAAGAAAATGTAGGTATAAGTCTTCATGACCTTGGATATGGTACTAAAAGCACAAGCAACCAAAGAAAAATTGGATAAATTGGACTTCATCAAAATTAGAAAATTTTCTGCTCCAAAGCATCCATCCTGGTGAGGATATATTTCCTAGTGAGGATGTTATATTGTTTCAAAAGCCCTGAATACAAAATTGCACAGACATGGTACTGGCATGAAGATAAGTATATAGATCAATGGAATAGAATTGAGAATCCAGAAATAAACCCATATATCTATGGCCAATTGATTTTTGACAAGGGTGCCAAATCCATTTAATTGGGAAAGAATAGACTCTTCAGCAAAGGGTGTTGGGACAACTGGATCTTCTCATGCAAAAGAATAAATTTGGACCCTTAGCTCACACCAGTAATTATCAATGCATCTTGATTATATGTTTGATCCATTTCAGTCTGCAGAAGTGGGTAAAAATCTTCAATTTCTTCATCTTTGGCATTAGTGGTTGGTGCGTCATTTTGAATAATAATCGTATTAACTGATCTTCCTTGTAAGCGTATAGATATTATCCTATAACTGACAGTGTTGTACATCAGGATAGATCTTGAAATGTTCTTAAAGATGTTAAATGCAACCCCATTCCTCTTTAATTTGTCATTCCTGGAATAGACCTTATGATTGTCCAATTCAGAATGACCAATACCAGTCAATTTCAACTCACTAAGGCCTAGGATACTGATCTTTATATGTTCCATTTCATTTTTGACAACTTCCAATTTTCCTACAGTCATACTTCCTAATTCCATGTTCCAATTAATAATGGATGTTTGTAGCTGTTTCTTCTCATTCTGAGTGGTGCCACATCAGCAAATGAAGGTCCCAAAAGCTGAACTCCACCCATGTCATTAAGGTTGACTCTACTTTGAAGAGGCAGCTCTTCCCCAGTCGTATTTTGAATGACTTCCAACCGGAGGGGTTCATCTTTAGAGACTATATCAGACAATGTTCTGCTGCTATTTATAAGGTTTTCACTAGCCAATTTTTTTTTTTTTTTTTTTTTTTTAGAAAGTAGATCCCCAGATCCTTCTTCCTGCAAAATGTGAAAGTTGGAAACAGAGAAGAAGGATCGGTAGTTGGAAAATATAGCTTTGGGGATAGAAAAGATGCTGGAAATTGCATGATAGAATTTTGCAAGACCAACGACTTATTCACTGCAAATATGTTTTTTCAACAACATAAATGGCAACTATACATGTGGGCCTCACTGGATAGAATACACAGGAATCAAATCGACTAAACACTATGGAAAGAGACAATGGAAAAGCTCAGTATCATCAGTCAGAAGAAAGCCAGGGGCCGACTGCGGAACAGATCATCAATTGCTCATACGCAAATTCAAGTTGAAGATGAAGAAAATTAAAACAAGTCCATGAGAGCCAAAGTAAGACCTTGGGTATATCCCACCTGAATTTAGAGACCATCTCAAGTATAGATCTGACACATTGAGCACTAACGACCAAAGACCAGACGGGTTGTGGAATGGTCTATCAAGGACATTATACATGAAGAAAGCAAGAGGTCATTAAAAAGACGGGAAAGAAAGAAAAGACCAAAATGGATGTCAAAAGAGACTCTGAAAGTTGCTCTTGAACATCGAGTAGCTAAAGCAAATGGAAGAAATGATGAAGTAAAAGAGCTGAACAGATTTCAAAGAACAGCTCCAGAAGAAGTAAAATATTATAATTAAATGTGCAAACACCTGGAGTTAGAAAAACCAAAAGGGAAGAACTTGCTCAGCATTTCTCAACCTGAAAGAAATGGAAAAAAAAAAAATTCAAGACTCGAGTTGCAATACTGAAGGATTCTATGGGCAAAATATTGAATGACTCAGAAAGCATCAAAAGAAGATGGAAGGAATACACAGACTCACTATACCAAAAAGAATTGGTCAACGTTCAACCACTTCAGGAGGTAGCATATACTCAAGAGGCAATGGTACTGAAGGAAGAAGTCCAAGCTACATTGAAGGCACTGGCAAAGAACAAAGGCTCCAGGAATTGATGGAATACCAATTGAGATGTTTCAACAAATGGAGGCAGTGCTCGTGGTGCTCACTCATCTAGGCCAAAAAATTTGGAAGACAGCTATCTTGCTGACTGACTGGAAGAGATCCATATTTATGCCTAATCCCAAGAAAGTGATCCAACTGAATGTGGAAATTATCAAACAATATCATTAATATCACATGCAAGTAAAATTTTGCTGAAGATAATTGAAAAACAGTTATAGCAGTACATCGACAGGTAACTGCTAGAAACTCAAGCTGGATTCAGAAGAAGACATGAAATGAGGGATATCTTTGCTGATGTCAGATGGATCTTGGCTGAAAGTAGAGAATACCAGAAAGATGTTTACTTGTGTTTTAATGACTATGCAAAGAGTTTCAACTGTGTGGATCATAACAAATTATGGATAACACTGCAAAGAATGGTAATTCCAAAACACTTAATTTTGCTCATGCAGAACCTTTACATGAGCGAAGAGGCAGTCGTTCCAACAGAACAAGGGTTCTGTGTGGTTAAAAAACAGGAAAGGTGAGCGTCAGGGTTGTAGCCTTTCACCATACTTATTCAATCTGTATGCTGAGCAAATAGTTCGAGAAGCTGACCTATACGAAGAAGAATGCATCTTCAGGATTGGAGGAAGGGTCATTAACAACCTGCAATACGCAGACGACACAACCTTGATTGCTGAAAGAGGACTTGAAGCACTTACTGATGAAGATCAAAGACCACAGCCTTCAATATGGATTACACTTCAACGTAAAGAAAACAAAAATCCTCACAACTGGACCAAAAAGCAACATCACGATAAATGGAGAAAAGATTGAAGTTGTCACAGATTTCATTTTACTTGGATCCACGGTCAACACCCATGAAAGCAGCAGTCAAGAAATCAAACCATGTATTGCATTGGGCAACTCTGCTGCAAAAGATCTCTTTAAAGTGTTCAGAAGCAAAGATGGCACTTTGAGGACTACGGTGCGCCTGACTCCAGCCATGGTATTCTCAATCACCTCCTATGCATGTGAAAGCTTGACAATGAATAAGGAAGACTGCAGAAGAATTGATACCTTGGAATTATGATGTTGGCGAAGAATATTGAATATAAAATGGACTACCAGAAGAAGGTCTTAGAAGAAATACAGCCAGGTGAAATGAGGGCATTTCCAGATAAACAGAAGTTTAGGGAATTTGCAAAAACCAAACCAAAATTACAAGAAATACTAAAAGAGTCCTCCAGTTAGAAAATCAATAACATCAGATAACAACTCAAGACTAGAACACAGGCAAAGCAATCAGATATCAAGCCAGATAGGGAAGTCACAAAAACAAATCAAAGCTAAAACACTGAAAATAGGGAAACAGAGACATCAATATGTACAAGATGACACCATTAAAACAAAAAAGAGGGACTAAAAAATGTAGACATAGATTTTTCATATGGAGAGGAAGTCAAGGCGATATAAAGAAATAAAAGACTTGTTTAAACTTAGAAAAATAGGGGTAAATATTAAGGTAACCACAAAGGAAAATAACAATCTTACACATCAAAATAAAAAAACAAGAAAAATCTAAAGACTCAGCAAATACAAAATCAACAACAATGAAAAGGTGAAAAGAAAATACATAAAGAAAAATGACTCAGCACAGAAAATTAAGTGGAACAAAGAAACTATCAACAACACACAAAAAAAGATATCAAAATTACAGCACTAAACTCATACCTATCAATAATTA
>NW_004444259.1:804292-814193 GCF_000243295.1 Trichechus manatus latirostris
CTACTTTGGTGAGTGGTGTCTGGTGTCTTAAAAGCTAGCGAGCATCCATCTAAGAAACATCAATTGGTCCCAACCCACCTGGAGTAAAGGATAATGAAGAATACCAAAGACACAAGGAAAGGATTAGCCTAAGAGACAGAAAGGGTCACATAAAACAGAGACTTCATCATCCTGAGGCCAGAAGAACTAGATGGTGCCCGGCTACCACCAATGATGGCCCTGACAGGAAACACAACAGAAAGTCCCAGATGGAGGAGGAGAAAAGTAGGGTGCAGAACTCAAATTCTAGTAAACAGACCAGACTTAATGGTCTGACTGAGGCTGGAGAACCTCAGAAAGCATGGCCCCTAGACTCCCTGTTGACCCAAAACTCAAACCATTCTTGAGGCCAACTCTTCAGACAAAGATTTGACTAGACTATGGGACATAAAATGATACTCGTGAAGAGTATGCTTCTTTGCTCAAGTAGGTACATGAGACTAAATGGGCAGCTCCTGTCTGGAGGTGAGATGAGAAGGCAGAGAAGGTCAGGAGCTGGTTGAATGGATACGGGAAATCCGGGGTGGAAAGGAGGAGTGTGCTGTCACAGTATAGGGAGAGCAATTAGGGTCACATAACAATGTATGTATAAATTTTTGTATGAGACCCTAACTTGAATTGTAAACTTTCACTTAAAGTACAATAATAAAATAAAATAAATACAGCCAGAGTGCTCTTTGGAAGTGAGAATGGTGAGTCTTGGTCTTAGGTACTCTGGACATGTTATCAGGAGGGATGAGTCCCTGGAGAAGGACATCATGCTTGAGAATGTAGAAGGTCAGCGAAAAAGAGGAAGACTCTCAATGAGATGGATTGACACAGTGGCTGCAACGATGGGCTCAAACACAGCAACAATTGTGAGGATGGCACAGGACCAGGCAGTGTTTCATTCTGTTGTACACAAGGTCGCTACGAGTTATAACTGACTCGACAGCACCTAACAACAACCTCACACCATATTCGAAAATTAACTCAAAATGAATCACTGACCTAGATGTAACAACTAAAACTATAAAACACTTAAAAGAAAACATAGGTGTAAATCTTCATGACTTTAGTTTTGGCAATGGATTCTTAGATATGACACCAAAAGCATAAGAAATAAAATTAAACAATAGATAAAGTCGACTTCATCAAAATTAAAAACTTTTCTGCTTCAAAGGGCACTATCAAGAAAGTGAAAAGATTGGAACCCTCCTTCATTGCTGGTGGGAATGTAAAATGGTACAGCTACTGTGGAAAACAGGTTGATAGTTCCTTAAAAAATTTAACATAGAATTACTATATGATCCAACAATTACACCCAAGAGAATTGAAAACATATGTCCACGCAAAAACCTGTACACAAATATGCATAGTAGTATTACACTCACTCCTCACTTATTAAGGTGGTTAGGTTCCAAAGACCAAGTTGTTATGTGAAAATCGGCATTATGCAAAAATAGAGGATGTCCACATCAAATCACAAAATGGAAGATGGCTACATTGTTACATAACTGGCAAATTACATCAGTATATAACTGCCAAGCTACATCATTATGTAACTGCCAAACCACTGAGAATCATGGCCCAGCCAACCTGACACATAACCATGACAGCCAGTGTTACTCTTGCCTCACACCTTGGCGTTCATTACTGCCAGACATAGGTCATTAATGTGCAAAATAGTCGGATAGTAGATTTTTTACTATTGTCAAAAATGCAAAATGTCAGATAACGAGATAGTCAATAAGTGAGGAATAGGTGTATTCTCTTTTTTAAATTTTATTTATTTTGTTGTTGAGAATATACGCAGCAAAACATACACCAATTCAACAGTTTCTGTATGTACAATTCAGTGACATGATCACATTCTTCCAGCTGTGCACAAAACAGCTTCCATTCTCACCCTTCTTTTCTATGTTATTCCACCTCCATTAACATGAGCTCACTGCCCCCTAAGCTTCCTATCTAATCTTTTGGGTTGTTGTTGTCAATTTGTTCCCATATAGTTAGATCTTAAAAGGGCGTAATGCTGAAGGCAGACATTTTTTACTAGTTAAGCTAAACTATGGTTTGCATTATAGTTTTTTTAATTGTGCTTTAAGTGAAAGTTTACAATTCAAGTTAGTCTCCCATACAAAAATTTATACATACATTGTTATGTGACCCTAATTTCTCTCCCCTTACTGTGACAGCACACTCCCCCTTTCCACCCCTCATTCCCCATGTCCATTCAACCAGCTTCTAACCCTCTCTGCCTTCTCCTGTCACCTCCAGACAGTAGCTGCCCATCTAGTCTCATGTATTTACTTGAGCTAAGAGGCACACTCTTCTCGAGTATCACTTTATGTCCCACAGTCCAGTCCAATCCCTGTCTGAAGAGTTGGCCTCGGAAATTGTGTTAGTTCTGGGCTGATAGAGAATCCAGGGGCCATGCCTTCCAGGGTTCCTCAAGTCTCAGTCAGACCATTAAGTCTGGTCTTTTTACTAGAATTTGAGTTCTGCACCCTACTTTTCTCCTGCTCCATCAGGGACTCTCGGTTGTGTTCCCAGTCAGGGCAGTCATTGGTGGTGGCCGGGCACCATCTAGTTCTTCTGGTCTCAGGATGATGAGTTTACAGTATTCTTAACAGACAAAACATGAAAACAACCCAGATGTCCACCAACTGATGCATTAATAGACAAAATGTGGTATATCTGTTCAATAGAATATCATTCAGCATAAAAATGAAGTACTGATACACGCTACAACATGGATGAACCTTGCAAACATGATGCTGGGTGAAAGGAGCCAGACACATATTGTAGGATTCCGTGTATATACAGTAAAATGCCTCGAGTAGGCGAATCCACAGAGACAGAAAGTAGATTAGTGGTTGTCAGGGGCTTGAAGGAGGGAGGAATGGGGAGTGACTGCTAATGGTTATGGGGCTTCTTTTGGGGGTGATGAAAAGCTTATAAAATTGGCCATGGTGATGATTGCATAACCCATGTGTATATGGAAACCCACTGGATTGTACAGTTTAAAAGGGTAATTTTATGCTGTGTGAATTATATCTCAATCAAAAAGTTGCACAGGCAACACTGAGGAGGTATGGTAGGTGCAGAAGCCAAGAGGGACCTGGGTTTAAGTGTCAACTCTGCCCCTGACTAGCTGAGTGCCCTTGGGCTGGTTAATGGAACTCTCCGTGCCTCAGTTTCCTCACCAGTACAATGGGTCTGATACTACCCACCGTACAGGTTGTTGGGAGGATTGCAGGGGATAATGTATGGAGTGTGCTTAGTAAATGGTAGGCAGTGCTGTTAGACAATTATGGTTTTGTTGTTGTTTTTCTTATGCTCATCTTGGAGAAGAGAAGGCTCAAGGGCTGCTGCTGTCTGTTTTCAAATCTCTTCAAGGCTTTGAAGAAGAGAAAGAGTTAGACTTTCTCCCCAAGGTCAGAACAGTAAAAGCCTGAGCAACAGGAAGATGTTTTAGGGAGGCAGGCTTCAGCTCAAGATAAAGGAGAATTTTCCACAGGGTTTTACCAGAAGGGAACGGGCTGCTTTTAGAGGTAGTGGACTGGATTCGCGGCGCACATAGTGGTCTGGGCCAGACAGCCTCTAAGCCTCCACCCTTGAGCGTGTCTGGCTTTATGAATCAGGTGATGACTCGGCGGGGAGGCTGCCAACATCCTCCATGATGCTCTTGTGAACTGAAGAAAGGCCAAGTCGCTCCAGCAAGGAGAGGGCAGGAGGCAGACAGTAAATTCACCGTGGCGGCAGGCACCCTTCCGGAAATGGACTCTGTGAGTAGGTGAAGGCGTTGCTCTGCCACAGGCTGGCTGCCCGCATGTGTGTGTGTGTGTGTGTGTGTGTGTGTGTGTGTGTGTGTGTGTGTCATGTATGTGCATGCATGCGTGTACATGCATGTGTGTGCATGTGTGTGTACCTCTCCTCCTGGTGTACAAATAAAAACTAGGTTCCCTCTAGCCCCTCCTGAGCATTAACCAAGTAGCTCTCCTGGAACTGCCTGGAGTGGTGTGGAAGGTGGGGGTGAAAGCATGAAGAAGGGTAGATCCCTGGGGAGAAGCTGGGTTGGGTGGGGCCAGTCCCCACCTAGCGAGGAAGATCCCTCTAACACCCCTCCCTTTTCTAGCCACCCTCCTCTTAATGCCAAGGAGCCCCACCCTCCCCAATCTTCTCTTCGGTCCTTGGGCAAGTTTCCTTTTGAAAAGCCAACCATTGGGCAGTCTGTCCTTAACTGACCTAACTTCTCTTTAAATTTTCAAGAAAGGCCTGAAGAAGGCACGGCGTGGGTCTGTGGGCGCCTGGCTGCCATCTGCACCATTCTCGGGGCTGGGGCTGGGGCTGGGTGCTGCACGGTGGGGCAGGGCATCTCATTGGGATTGCAAATGGCTGGCCAAATGCACGGTGTGCATGCAGCAATGAGAACTATCCGGAAGGCATTTAATATAGTGACTCACAGGGTCATGCTTGGAAAATTAATTCAAATTGGCTTGGCATCAAGCCAAGGAAAACTGTCTGAAGAGGCTGTAAACAGAAGGTAATGGATTGAGTTGAAGGAGGGATGGAGGCAAGGCGGCAGGGAGAGCCTGCCACACAGCCTCCAAGGCAGCTGGTGGGAGGGGCGATGTGGCGGCAGCTGGCGCTCCGAGCCAGGTGGGGTCCCGGGCGCTTGGTCTGTTCCTCCCAGCAACGCTGATCCCTGTCGGGCTGACATTCTGGATATTTCTGTGTGCCCTTTATCTCCCCTTCCGACTGTGAGCTCGAGGGCAGAGAGGGGGCACATTGCAGACAAATTAATAGCTGCAAGCCGGCCCGACAGGGATGGCCGGGGAGGCCCTGGCAGGCGCCCAGAAGCCCCGCCCTTCTCTTCCCCTGTGGCTTTTTCATCATGCAGCACAATAATAAGACTATACTATAGGGTCGCTATGAGTCGGAATCGACTTGATGGCAACGGATTATTGGCATTTTTACTAGACTCCTGGTGTTATCTATGCATGGTTTGTGAAAACAAATCTTTACCCAGCTTTTGTACTGTGTTCAAATACACGTGACGTAAAATTGGCCATTTAAACCATTTTCAAGCGTTCGACTCAGCCGCATTAAGTACATTCACAAGGCTGTGCAACCATCACCACTATTTATTTATTTATTTGTAATTGGGAAAAGTTTGCCAATCCTTTATTCTGCAGAACCCCATGGTAGCAGAGTTGTTCTTTTGTTTTTGTTTTTTTTTTTAGTAAAATAATATATTGTGTTGACGTAAGGCATACGTACAGAAAAGTGCTCGATGAATTTGCACAGTGAACACGTTTGTGCAACCAGCACGCAGATCAAAACACAGAGCATGGCCAGGATCTCAGAAGCCCCCGTCACCACACCCACCCTTCCCCTGATTGTAACCTCAGTCCTGACGTCTAATTCCTGAGATTCATTTTGGGCCCGGGGAGTAAGTGGCCCCTTTACATACACCCTGGGGACTGCTCCAGGGGAGCTGCTGGCTGGAGCCAGATGGGCCAATGTCCTTCTGTTGCGGGGAGAATCCCAGAGGCAGCGAGGTTTGCAGGTCCCGGTTTTCCTGGACGGGGAGCCCTAGTGTGGGCCTGGAGTCAATTATTGCTGACACACGGCTCTGGCCTAACTCCTGCCTAGGCAGCGACAAGGAGCTGAAGCCCAGCCCAGAAGCGATGCAGTGGTGTATATTGACAACAACAAGGGTGGTTGTGTCACCCCCCGTAGCACCGGTGACAGCCAGTGGTGGGCCCTGAGCCAGACTAGTACTCCTTGGCGCCTTGGCTACCCTTCCCACCCCATCCTCTCCCCTATCTAAAGCCAGGAGCCCAGGGGTCTGCCCCCAACCCTCCTCTACCCCACCCTCCCTGGATGATCTAGAGATCAGAAAGCTCCCCTCAAGGCCACCTCATCCAGGGCACTCACGACAGTGGCAGCTGGAGCCTGACAAGAGGGCGTGTGGCCCAGAGACACATCACTGTCCTCTAGATTGCTCACCAGAAGCCTCTATAGCGCTGTCTGCCTCTTAACCCAGCACGTCCTGGAGCCTGACCTGCCCAGCTGAGAGCAAGACCTGGGACCTACCGCAGCACACCTCAAAGGCCAGCCTTCAGCACAGCTTCATGTGAACAACAAGCTGCCCTCGGTCCTGCCAGATCAGTCCAGCGCCTAGCCAGTGTGTGCTTCATAGACTGTTAACAGCCCATGATTAGTTGTTGCTGACTGAGAAAGCCTTATCGTAAGCCGCTCAGCTGAGGTGGCCAGTCAATTCATTGATCGGCAGGAGTGGGCTCAGGGTTAGGCCCAGGCCCTAGGAGAGCGGCTGGGGCCCGGCACACTGGCCCACTTGTCCTGGAGCTGGTAGTGATGACTGCCGACTCAATTCACCCACATTTCTCGCCAGGCCCTCCATGCGAGGCCCCAGGCAGGGCCTGCGGGGATGCACGGGAAAGCAGCCAGCAACCACCCTCGGTCAGCTCTGTTTGGCCAGGGGCAAGGCAGGCAGACATGTGGGCAGTGTGAAGCCTGTAGGCCCACTTGTGCAGCAGAAGCCAGACTCAAGCTGTCGTTGACCATCCTTCTTTCTGAACACATGTGGCACTCACTCACACTCTCTCACAATCACACACGTGCCCAACACACACATTCGCACACCCCCACACCCTCACATTCATACACACACATACGCCCTCACATAATACAACCTTTCTGGCTCACAAACATCATGTGTTCTCTCTCATTCACACACACTTGCCCACGTGCACACACAAACACACATCCACACACTCACACACATGTGCCCTATACACACACTCTCACACACCCACACACTCTCACTCACACATGCTCACACATTTTCTGTCACTCACATACACATGCCCGCATACACACACATTCTCACACTCACCTCACACAACTACACACACTCACACATACTCTCTCATTCACATCTATATGCCCTCACATCCACACACTCTCATACTCATACTCACACACATTCTCACAATCACACACACTCTCACAATCGCACACACTCATACACCCACACATTCACATACTCTTTACTCACTTACGCACACACCCACATATACTCACACACAATCTCATACTTATACCCTCTCACACAACCACACATGCTCACATTTACTCATTCACATACATCGCCTGCACATACGCACACCCATGTACACTTGCACACTCACTCACATGTACCCTCACACACTCACACATATACTCTCATATTCACACCTTCCCACACAACCACACACACTCACACATACTCTCATTCACAAACATATGCCCTCATGTTCATGCATATTCACATACCTGCCCACACACTCCCACAGAGAAGCCCTCACACTCACACACTCACAGTCTCTCACATCATACACACCCCCGTACACTCTTCCACTTATTCCTGTCATCATTTTCTCCACAGTCACTTTAGCAGTCCTTGTCAGGCCCCCTGGGCATCCTTGTGAGTTGAGGACATCAGCAGATCCAGAGGTCTCAGTCAAGAATACAGCGTCCAGGAGGCGGAGCCAACATGACACGCCAGACAGATGCATCAAAGACCCAAAAAACTAAGTAAAACAGATACATACATCAATCCTGGAACCCTAAGCATCAAATGAAGGGATAAAAAAATAGATCAACCACCGAATGGAAAAGAAACTGAAGGAAAATGGAGTTCCAGAACAGGGGGAGAAAATGGAAAACAGAGAAGATTGTTGAAGATTTGCTGGCAGCAAACTTCCCAAATATCATGATATAAAACCTTGAATGAAAGAAAACTGCCAACCAAGAATAATATATCCTGCAAAACTCTCTCTCTAATTAAGGGAATTTGTAAAAACCAAACCAAACTTACAAGAAATATTAAAAGGAGTCCTTCGGTTAGAGAACCAACAACATCAGACCACATCAAATGACAGCCTGAGTCTAGAACACGGGACAGCATCAGCCAGATACCAATGCAGGTAAGGAACTCTCAATAATAAAACAAAGCTAAAAGACTCAAAACAGGGAAACAGAGACGTCAATCTGTAAATGACAACAACATCAAAACAATAAAAGGGAGAATAAACGATGTAGGTATAGAACTTTCAAACGGAGAGGAAGTCAAGGTGATATCAAGTAATAAAAGACGGGTTCAAACTTAGGAAGATAAGGGTGAATTTCAAGGTAATCACAAAGAAAGTTAACAAAACTACTCACCAGAATAAAAAAGAAGAAAAACATAAAGTTTCAGTAAACACAAAATCTATAAAAATTGAACAAAAGAAAATCCACGAACAAAAGGAACACAGCACAGGAAAGTAACAGGAACAAAGAAAATGTCAGCACCACACACACACAAAAAAAGCACAGCAATATGACAGCTTAAATGCACCTGTATAGAGATAGAGAGTGGCAGAATGGATAAAAAAGCATGACTCGTCAATATGCTGTCTACATGAGACACACCTCAGACACAAAGACATAAATATGTTAAAAATCAAAGGATGTAAAAAAATATATCAAGCAAAACGTAACCAAAAAAGGGCAGGAGTGCAATACTAATCTCAGATAAAATAGACTTTAAGGCAAAATCAACCATAAAAGACAAGGAAAGACATTATATAATGATTAAAGGGGCAATCCACTAAGAAGACATAACCTTAATAAATATCTACGCACCCAATGACAGGACTCCAAAATACATAAAACAAACTCTAACAGCACTGAAAAGAGAAATTGACAGTTCCACAGTAATAGCAGGAGACTTCAACACACCACTCTCAGTAAAGGACAGAACATCTAGAAAGAAACTCAATAAAGATAGAGAAGATCTAAAGACCTCATAGACATACAGAATACACCACCCAACAGCCACAAAGTACACATTCTTTTCCAGTGCGTATGGAACATTCTTCAGAATAGACCACATCTTGGGCCAAAAAGCAACCCTCAACAAAATCAAAACATTGAGAGAATACAAAGCATTCCCTCAGATTCAAACAAACAAACAAACAAACAAACAAAAAAACCCATTACCATGAAGTCAATTCCGACTCATAGCGACCCTATAGAACAGAGTAGAACTGCCCCATAGAGTTTCCAAGGAGCACCTGGTGGATTTGAACTGTCAGCCTTTTGGTTAGCAGCTGTAGCACTTAACCATTATGCCACCAGGGTTTCCTCCCTCTGATCACAACACCATACAAGCAGAAATCAGTAACAGGAGAAGCAAGAAAAAAAAAGCAAATACATAGAAACTGAATGACACCTTGCTTAAAAACAACTGGGTAATAGAAGAAATCAAAGAGGAAATTAAAAAATTCCTTGAATGAAAACACATCATACCAAAACCTCTGGGATAGAGCAGAGGCAGTACTCAGAGGTCAATTTATAGCAATAAATGCACACATCAAAAAAGAAGAATGGGACAAAATCAAAACGTTAGCCCTACAGCTCGAACAAATAGAGAGAGAACAGCAAAAGAAGCCCACAGCCCCCAGAAGAATGGAAATAATAAAGATTAGAGTAGAAATAAATGAAATAGAGAACAGAAAAACAATAGAAAGAGTCAACAAGACCAAAAGCTCGTTCTTTGAAAAGATCAACAAAATCGACAAACCATTGGCCAGACTGACAAAAGAAAAACTGGACAGGAAGCAAATAACCCCAATAAGAAACGAGATGGGGGACATAGCAACAGACTCAACTGAAATAAAAAGGATCATAACAGAATACTTTGAAAAACTGTACTCCAACAAATTTAAAAACCTGGAGGAAATGGATAAATTTCTAGAAACACACGGCCTACCCAAACTACAACAAAGTGATGTTGAAAATCTGAACAGACCCATAACAAGAGAAG
>NW_004444259.1:815031-840931 GCF_000243295.1 Trichechus manatus latirostris
TTAAATAAGTATGGTGAAAGGATACAACCCAGATGCACACCTTTCCTAACTTTAAACCGCGCAGTATCCCCTTGTTCTGTTTGAACAACTGTCTCTTGGTCCACGTAAAGGGTCTTCATGAGCACAATTAAGTGTTCTGGACTTCCCATTCTTTGCAATGTTATCCGTAATTTGTTATGATCCACACAAATGAATGCCTTTGATTAGTTAATAAAACATAGGTAAACATCTTTCTAGTATTCTCTGCTTTTAGCCAGGATCCATCTGACATCAGCAATGATATCCTTGGTTCCACGTCCTCTTCTGAATCTGGCTTGAATTTCTGGCAGTTCCCTGTCGACATACTGCTGCAACCACTTTTGAATGATTTTCAGCAAAATTTTATTTTCCTGTGATATTAATGATATTGTTCAATAATTTTTGCATTCTGTTGGATCACCTTTCTTTGGAATGGGCACAAATATGGATGTCTTCCAGTTGGTTGGCCAGCTGTCTCCCAAATTTCTTGGCAGTGACAAGTGAGCACTTCCAACACTGCATTCATTTGTTGAAACGTCTCAATTGGTATTCGATCAATTCCTGGAGCCTTGTTTTTTGCCAATGCCTTCAGTGCAGCTTGGACTTTGTCCTTCAGTACCATCGGTTCTTGCTCATATGCTACCTCCTGAGATGTTTGAACGTCGACCAATTTTTGTTTGGTACAGTGACTCTGTGTATTCCTTCCATCTTTTGATGCTTCATGTGTCATTTAGTATTTTCCCCATACAATCCTTCAGTACTGCAACTCGAAGCTTGAATTTTTTCTTCGTTCTTTCAGCTTGAGAAATGCTGAGCATGTTCTTCTCTTTGGTGTTCTAACTCCAAGTCTTTGCGCATTTAATTATGAATACTTTACTTTGTCTTCTCGAGCTGCCCTTTGAAATCTTCTGTTCAGCTCTTTTACTTCGTCTTTTCTTCCTTTCATATTAGCTACTTGACATTCAATAGCAAGTTTCAGAGTCTCTTTGGACACCCATTTTGGTCTTTTCTTTCTTTCCTGTCTTTTTAATGACCTCTTGCTTTCTTCATGTATCATGTCCTTGGTGGACCATTCCCCAACTCGTCTGGTCTTCCATCATTAGTGTTCAGTGCATCAAATCTGTTGTTCAGATGGTCTCCAAATTCAGGTGGGATGTACTCAAGGTCATACTTTGACTCTTGTGGACTTGTTCTAATTTTCTTCAGCTTCAACTTGAACTTGCATATGAGCAATTGATGGTCTGTTCCACAGTCGGCCCCTGGCCTCGTTCTGACTGATGATATTGAGTTTTTCCATCTTCTCTTTCCACAGAGGTAGTGGATTTGATTCCTGTGTATTCCATCTGGTGAGGTCCACATGTATAGTCTCTGTTTATGTTGTTGGAAAAAAAAAGGTATTTGCAATGAGGAAGTCGTTGGTCTTGCAAAATTCTATCACGTGATCTCTGGCATCGTTTCTATCACCAAGGCCGTATTTTCCAGTTACTGTTCCTTCTTCTTTGCTTCCACATTTCCCATTCCAATCTGTAATTATCAATGCCTCTTGATTGCATGTTTGATCAATTTCAAACTGCAAAAGTTGGTAAAAGTCTCTAATTTCCTCACCTTTGGCATTAGTGGTTGGTGCATAAATTTGAATAATAGTTGTATTAACTGGTCTTCCTTGTAGGCATATGGACATTATCCTATCACTGACAGCATTGTACTTCAGAATAGATAAAAAATTGTCATCAAAATTCTATTCAATAGAATTCAGCATCCTATCAAAAAAATAATACACCATGACCAAGTGGGATTCATACCAGGTATGCAAGGATGGTTCAACATTAGAAAGTCAATCAACGTAATCCGCCACATAAACAGAACAAAAGAATCACATGATCATCTCAATCGCTGCAGACACTTCACCAAAGAAGACATTCAGGCAGCTAACAGACACATGAGAAAATGCTCGCAATCGCTAGTCATTAGAGAATGCAGATAAAAACTACAATGAGATATCGTCTCACCCCAACATCACTGGCACTAATCAAAAAAACAGAAAAGAAGAAATATTGGAGAGGTTGCTGGGAGATTGGAACTCTTATGCACTGCTGGTGGGAATGTAAAATCGTACAATCACTATGGAAAACGATAGTGCACCTCCTTAAAAAGCTAGAACTAGAAATACCGTACTACCCAGAAATCCCACTTCTGGGAATATATTCTAGAGAAGTAAGAACTGTCCCACAAATAGATATATGCACATCCATGTTCATGGCAGCATTGTTCAGAATAGCAAAAAGATGGAAACAACCTAGATGCCCATCAACAGATGAATGGATAAACAAACTATGGTACATACACACAATGGAGTATTATGCAATGATAAAGAACAATGATGACTCTGTGAAGCATCTCATAACATGGATGAAACTGGAGGACATAGTGCTGAGTGAAATAAGTCAATCACAAAAGGACAAATATTGTATGAGACCTCTACTGTAAAAACTCATGTAAAAGTTTACACACAAACAGAAACAATCTTTGTTGGTTACAAAGGATGGGAGGGGTGGGGAGGAGAAATCACTAACTAGATAGTAGACAAGTGTTAACTTTGGTGAAGGGAAAGACAACATAACATAGGGGAAGTCAACACAACTTGACCAAGGCAAAGTCATAGAAGCTTCCTAGACACATCCAAACACCTTGAGGGACTGAGTTACTGGGGCTGAGAGCTGGGGGCCATGGTCTCGAGGGACATCTAGATCAATTGGCATAACATCGTTCATAAAGAAAATGTTCTACACTCACATCGGTGAGTAGCATAAGGGGTCTTAAAAGCTTTCGAGCTGCCATCTAAGATACATCTATTGGTCCCATCACATTCAGAGCAAAGGAGAATGAAGCAAACCAAAGACACAAGGGCAAGATTAGTCCGAAGGACTAATGGATCACATGAACTACAGTCTCCACCAGTCTGAGTCCAGAAGAACTGTATTGTGCCCAGCTACCTCCACTAATCACTCTGACGAGAATCACGATAGAGGGTCCTGGACAGAGCAGGAGAAAAATGTAGAACAAAACTCAAATTCACAAAAAAGGACCAGACTTACTGGTCTGATGGTGACTGGAGGAACCCCGAGACTAAGGCCCCCAGACATCCTGCTAACTCAGAACTGAAGCCACTCCTGAAGTCCACCTTTCAGCCAAATATTAGACAGGCCTATAAAACAAAAAACTAACACACGTGAGGAGCGTGCTTCTTAGTTCAATCAAGTATATGAAACCAAATGGGCAACACCTGCCCAAAAGTAAAGAGGAGAAGGCAGGAAGTCACCAGAAAACTTGATGAATGGACACTGAGAACCCAGGGTGGAAGGGAGGGGAGGGCTGACACGTTGTGGCGATTGCAACTAGTGTCACAAAACAATTCGTGTATAAAATTTTTGAATGAAAAAATTATTTGCGCTGTAAACTTTCACCTAAAACACAATGAAATTTGAAAAAAAAAAAAAAAGAATACAACTTCCCCACAGCCATGAGAAGGGAAGGCTGGTCCCTAGGTTGAAAGGGCAATAGGAGGGAGTTGCTTGTGTTTTAAGGCACATAGAGAGCTTTTAAAACATACACATTGCTTTGATCAAGGCTCTAGATGTCACTGCCAGGTGACAGGAAATTCCGGGATGAGGCACAGGTGTCTCTCTAGCAGCAGGGGTGCTCAGTCAGTCAGGTAGTCTGTCAGATACTTGTAGATACTGATCAAGCCCCTACCAATCATCCAGACGTCAATGCTGAACAAGAAGACACAGCCCCTACTGTGGCAGAACTCACAGGCTGGTGGGAAAGACATACAAACAGATCATGACAACGTGGACGGGGGCTGCTGGGACAGAGGTGAATAGAGAGGCCCCTCCTTTGGTCAGGGTGGCCCTGACTGCTCTGGAGAGGGGGAGAGAGATGAGCAAATAAATGAGCTTGGTAGTGGCCAACTTGAGGGCCACTGGAATCCTCTGGAGGGCTTGTTAAGGCACTGAGCGCTGGGCCCCCTCCCCGAGAATGTCTGAGTTGCAGGTCTGGGGTGGGCCCGCGAACTTGCATCTCTCACAAGACCCCAGGCTTGGAGAGGCACGGCAGCAGCTTACCAAAGTGTCAGGCCCTGGGATGGAAGTCCATACAAGAAGGGGAGCACACCAGGGGAAGAGGCACACCTGGCTCAAGTGAGCCATGGCTTCAGCTGTGAAAAGCTCATGCCTAGACAAATGCAACTATGTTCGCTTCCTGTGGCTGCTGTGACAAACGACCACGAACTTAGTGACTTTAAACACCACGCATGTATTCTCTTACAGTTCCGGAGGGCAGAGGTCTCAGATGGGTCTCACCGGGCTAAAATCAAGGTGTCTGCCAGGCTGGTTCTTTCTGGAAGCTCCGCAGGAGGACATGGCCACGTGGGCCCAGCCTTCTCTGCTGCCTGGCAAGGGAGTTCTGCTCCTTCCCTGGGCCAGCGGCGAAGCATGGACTCAGAGCAGAGAGGTGGGGGCCGGGTGGAGCACCCCTGTGTAAAAAAGGTTGAGATGGCCAATGTTTTGTTACATACATATTTACTCAGCCATAACGAGAAATGATAGACGCTGCAACCGTTTTTACATGTACAATTCAGTGACAGGAATTACGTTCATCATGCTGTTTAGCTGTCACCGCTGTTTCCTGCCAACCAAGAGACAGATCAGAACTCAGGAACAGAGAAGAGGTGAGCATGGAATCCATTACATTCAATATTGATGAAAAAAAGAGGGAGGCAGGAAGTCGGAGTCAGAGAAGATTCAAACAGGCAGAGAGTGGGGCCCCAGGTGGGGCCTGTCCTGCCCTCCGGAAGCTCAGAGGCAGTGGAGGCAGGGTGGGGAAGGAGAGCAGGGAGCGGAACTCTGTCTACACTTCAGCGTCCCCCACCCCACATCCCCTCTTCTGCCCCGCCCAGTGGTGCCCAGCGCAGCTCCCGAGGGTCCGTGGGGTACTGTGCCATGTGGGTGCTTTCTAGCGACTGCTTGGATGCTTTCTGCTGGGTCAGAGATGGTGAGGGTGGCGCTGGGGGGACACTGCTGGGTGGCAGCCAAAGTGGCCCCTTGACCTTTCAGAAGCAAGGCCCTGGGCTGCAGAGGGGCAGGTGTGTCCTGAGAGAGTTTTCTGGAGAGCCAAGGCAAAGAAATGAAAAGAGCCCTGGCCAGGCGGTCTGGACTCGGCCAGCAGTTAGCCGGGTGACCTTGGTCAAGTCACGGCCCCTCTTTGGCTCCCCTTCCTTCCTCAGGAAAATATTCTGGCCTGAGCTGTCCCTGGAGTTCCTCTCAGCACTGTCCTTCTGTGGTTATAAGCTGCTTTCCTGTCCTCTTGGGACTTGCTGTTGCTGGTTGGCTGATGGACAAACCTCAGTGCATCAGCAAGGTAGCCTGTCCTCATCACCAGCTCGCTGGCTTCCCTGTACGCTCTCTCCAAGAGCGGTCCCTGGACCAGCAGCATTAGCATCCCCTTGGGGCTGATGTGAAACGCACATTCTCAGGCCCTCCCCACTCTGGAGTGGGCCCAGCCCTCCGTGCTAACAGGCCCTCCGGGGGTGCTCATGTGCTCCAGTCTGAGACCGTCATCCTAGAGAGCGTTAGTGGAAGAGTGGGCACTGTATTGAAACGACAGAAATTGATTCTCTCACGGTTCTGGAGGCCAGAAATCAGAAATCAGTATCGCTGGGCTGAAGTCAAGGTGTCTGCAGGGCCCTGTTTCCTGCGGAGACTCTAGCAGAGAATCCATCCCTTGCCTCTCCTCGCTTCTGGTGGACGCCAGCATTCTTTGGCTTGTGTCCACATCAGTACAACCCTCAAAGCCAGCGTCTTCAAAGCTCTCTCGGCTCCTTCTTCACACTGCCCTCTCCTCTGTGTGTGTCAAATCTCCCCTGCCTCCCTCTTTGAGGACACTTGTGATTGTGTTTGGGGCCTACCTCGGTAATCCAGGATGAGCTCCCCATCTCAGATCCTTAACTTAAACACGCCTGCAAAGTCCCTTTTGCTATAGAAGATCGCATTCACAGGTTCCAGGGATTAGGGCCTGGTATCTTTAGGGCCATTATTCCATCTACTGCAGGGACCCACAGATAGCGTGTGCTAATGGCAAACTGGAGACAACCCAGGTGCCTGCCGCTGGCGGAAAGTAAAAATAAATGAGTGGTTCCAGACAACCAGCTGGGAACACACAGCAGCAGGGACAGGTAACACACAAAGGGCTGAGTGGAGAAAAGGACCCACTGCAAAGCCAAACAAGCTCTCCAGGACAATACCTCTTGCGTGGATTGAAACGACACAAGCCTCCACACACGACCCTGCCCGTTTTGCCAGAGTAGACATTCAAGTGGTGGCCTCTGGGGGAGGAGAGTTGGAGTGGAGAACAGGGGAAAAAGGACTAGGTGGGTGGAGAGGGACTTCACAGACCAATGACTATGACGCCATGAACTGAGGAATGCCATTACTTGGAGGTCAAAAGCAACAAAATGAAAAGAGAGAGAGAGAGAGAGGAACAAAAGTCCAGAGCCATGACTGTCTCAGAAAGGACGGGTCATGATGGCATGTTTGGCGTGAAGACAATCTGTCCTGTTAGCCGCAGCGGGGAGCAGCCTGTGAGTGTCAGCCTTTCCCTCCGTTTGGGAAGGGAGGAACCATGTGGCCTCCAGAGTGGAGGGAGGACGCCCTCCTTAGCAACACCAAGGAACAAAGAAACCTACACGAATGCCATTTGCTGTCACCTGACAGTTGTTTTCCATCTGCTATGCCGAGGGTTCCCTCCCAGCAGCCTTGAGCAGACAGCTGACGCTGTTGGCTCAGGTATTGGTCTTGGTTCAGGGCTCCCATCGGTTCATTCGTTCTCAGAACACACCCTCGCCTCTCTTTTTCCAGCTATAATACGTCTCCTAATGCCGTTTGGCCAAGTAACAGGGTGGGAAATCGACTGAGGCCAGTGGCCCTGGAAACAGCCATATTGGAAGTTCCAAATCAGTTTGGTAAACGGGAAGCTGGTTGGTCATTTCAACCCCGGGGGTGGGGAAGCTTCTATCTTGTTTGTTTCTGCCCATCCTGTTCTTAGTTGCTTGTAAACTTCCCTTCGAAAATGCCATCCTGTCTTGGCTGTGCTTGGGGAGGAAAGAGAACCAGACTTTTAATGTTGTGTCTGTTCGTACCAAGGCCAGAGTGAAAAGGGGAGCGAGATTGTATTGTAACCTTTTCTTTATCCTCCACAAAGGCCTCTTGACAGAACTGACCTTCAATATCTTCCAATCTAATGGCAACAAGAAAAATCAGATCGTGGCATTCAGCTGTGTTCCTGCCTGGGCTCTCCGTGATCCGCTTAAAGCTTCATGTTTTAGGGCCCACCAGCAGCTGCTTACTTCTGCTTCTCATTCTGTCCACCTCCTCACTCCCACCCTTCCACTCATACCCAGGAGACTCAATTTCAAAATACAGATGGGGACTCGAACGATGGTGTTTCACCTCTGCAGATGCTCTAACCGCCTGCTCAAGGTCTGTGTGCTTGGAGAACAAATATTTCATTTGAGCCTTGCCACATTTGACACAGTAGGCAGTTCTTGTCCAGAACAGAAACTGGCGTTAAAAATGAAATTCATCTAGAGACTCCAATGTATACTTAGTCATTTGCTTGGGAGGCAGTGATTTATTCAAACCAGGCAAGGGAAGATGAGAGAGCAGGTAGGGGGAATTGGCCTTGTTTCCTCCTTATAAATACTCTTTGCCTGCCCACCAGGAGACGCCTTCAGCCAATTGTTCAGTCCCCCAGAGCCTCAGTTTACTCGTCTGTACAATCAGACAGTTGGAACTCAATCTGTGTTTTCACACCCTGTTGATGAAAGGTTCTGGGAGGGGCTTCAAGAGTCACTATGGAGATGGGGGTGGGGAGCAGACCTTGCAGGTGGGGCTCCTGCCCCCCAGCTTCAACCATCACCCCTTCACTTTCATCGGTCGTCTCTATAAGCTTTGGCATATGATTTCATTTGCTGCAAAACAATATGTGCAAACCATTGTACCAGACGAACTAACCCTTCGTTTCCTGTGGCTGCTGCAACAAAGGACCACAAACTCGGTTGCTTTAAACAACACACGTATATTAACTTATCATTCTGGAGATCAGAAGTCCCAAATGAGTCTCACTGAGCTGAAATCAAGGCACAGGCAGGACTGCGCTCCCTCCGAAGCTCTAGGGAAAAATCCATTCTTGCCTCTTCCAGCTTCTGGTGGCTGCCGACATTCCTGGGCTTGTGGCCACGTCACTCAGTCTACAAGGCCAGCATCTTCAAATCTCTCTCTGCTCCGTCTTTACATCATCTTCTCCTCTGTGTCAAATCTCCCCGTCTCTGTCTTATAAGGAAACAAGTGATGGTATTTAGGGTCCACCCAGATAATCCAGGATGATCTCTCCATCTCAAGATCCTCAACTTGATCACATCTGCAAAGACACTCCTCCCTCCCCCCCCCCACCTTTTTTTTAATTTTTAAGTTAACATTCACAGGTTCTGGTGATTATGACATGGATACCTTTTGGGGTACTGTTTTTTCAGCCTACCACAGTCCCTTTCAACAAGATGATCTAGAATTTCCTCCCCCAAATGTTCCCATCTCAGTAGCTGTCTCTTCATTCCCATGCCTTAACCTGAAAGCACAGCATCAATTTTCACTAGACTGAGGAAGAGGAACCCAAACTTCATTCCTTCATCATGGACACTTGTAAATTTGAGAGCCCCACCTGATCTGTGAAGCTTTTCTTTCCCATAAAAGTCTAAATGGAAATGATGAATTGCTGTGGTTGGCCTTGCCACCAGAAGATACTGTGTGTCACACATGGCCACGGGCAAGGTCAAGAGAACCACTGAGTGCTGGCCCAGGGCACACGTAAGGGCTCTTGCCTTTGCTCTGAGACCTGGCAACATCTGTCCATACTCTGACAATGGGAGAACACCTGTGTGGCCTCACGGCAGTAACTTCTAATATCTGTTTGCAAAATATTTTGTTCCAAGGATAGTGTTTTTCTCCCTTACATTCTATTTTTTTCTGGTCATAAAAGTAACTCCTGCTCGTTGTCAAAAAATAGAAAGAAATAGAAAAAAGATCACCTGTAATTTAATTTTACCTTTCTGGGACAATCACACTTATCGAGTGCTTTCTACATGCCCAGACCTGTACTAAGTGCACGTTATCCCCTGCAATCCTCACAACAACCCTGTGTGGTGGGAATTATCAGATCTATTTTACTGGTGAGGAAACTGAGGCATGGAGAGGTACAACAACCAGCCGAAGGGCACTCAGCTAGTCATGGGCAGAGTTGAGAGTTGAACTCAGGTCTCTCTAACTCCAAAGCCTGTGCTCTTGACCTCTGAACCCACCACACTCCCTCTGTACAATTTTGCATCAGGATATTGAGACAATATAAGAATAAGAAGTACCTCACCAGGATATATCCTTCCACAGATGTATCTTCACGCGGACATACCCTTGCAAAGATGTATCCTCACCAAAATAATCTTCACCATGATGGGTCCACATAGCGGTACCAGAATGTATTCTTGCAAGGGTGCATCCTCATAAGCAGTGATTTACATTTTGTCCTGCTCAAAGGCTGTGAGGCTACTGTATCACTCTGAGTTCCTGAAGGTGAAGTTCAGTGGAAGTTCAGTTGGTAGGGTACTCACCTTGCTACAAGTTGATCAAGAGGCTTGGGAAAAGCAAGACTCCATCAGCAGGGCCTGAGGAGGGTCTCTCCCCACCCCCACCCCTCTGGAGGAAGGGGCTGAGTGGTATATTCTAAGGGTTGGTTCATATACTCAGGACAACAGGGATTATGCCACCCCCAGGTGGTGGCTTTGCTGGGCTAGGAAAAGAGTGGGGTAGTGGAGGTCATATGCACTTCTCTCAGCCTAAAATTAGCCATCTCACCATATGCCTCCATTCCCTATCCCCTTGGTGGAGTATGTCTGTAAAAATGGCATGTGGACGGTGTCGTCTGACCTCCTCTAACTGCATGACTGGGGAGGAGAATCAAGATCAACAGCCCAAGGCTGATTCCTATGAAGCGGAGTTCAGACATACCCCCTCTCTCCAATGTTTTCACCAATTCTGACACCAGCCATCCCTCCCATGGCACTTTCTACTTCTCTGCTGGGTTTGATAATTTGTGGCAATGGCCACACAGAACTCACAGACCATACTCACAGTTACAGAGTTTATTAGGGAAGTAACAGGTTACCATTTGGGATCAGGAACAACTCAGGATACAGTTCTTCAGTCAGGACAGCTTTAGCTGTGCCCGCAGGCAGGCTTCTCTCTCTCTCTGTCTCGGCCCCTCAGCCTGGCCTCTGCCCTGCTGGGGCAAGTGTTCCAAAGCTCCTTAGCTCTGTCAACAAGTGCCTAGAGGCACCCCGCTCTGCCAGGAAGCCTCCTGTCTGAAGGTGCTCAGCTCCCTTGCTTCCTAGGTCGGCAGCCCACTTAGCTGCCTCGCTCCATGGGCCAGGAAGTCCACCCCACTGTCTTGCACCAGTCTCCTGGTTCTGCTGCCACCATTTTTCTGTTACTGCTTCTCAATGTCTCGTGTCGTCTCCAATGTTACAGCTCTCTCTCTGTCTCCTGGGTCTAGGAGGTTCTCAGTGCAGGGTCCCTGGGTCCAAAGAACTCCCTCCACTCCTGGCTCTTCTTTCTTGATGGTAGTGAGGTCCCCCATCCCACCTCTGGGATGGTTCCTTTTAAGCCTAGTGGGATGACAACACTGACCTATCACCTCGTTAAGGTTCCATATACCTTATTTGCATGGTCCCACCCCAACAAGGGTGCCATGCACCTTATTTGCATTATTAGTAAGCTGTCCAATCTCCTTGGTAGGCCACAGGCACCTTTTTTGCATAGTCCCACCCAATCACTGCGTGGGAGTTATAAGACCATGCATGGCTAAAAGGGCCATATTAAGTAATTCACTGCACCACAACGTCCATCTCCATCCACATTCCTCTGGTGCAGCCACACCCATTTCCAAAGCACGGGAAGTGCTCCAGTCTCCACATTGGTGGGAGAAGCAGGCAGTGTGGTGCAGTGAGCAGAGCTCTGGGCAGGGAGGCAGGAGCTCTGGGTTCCAGGCCCAGCTCTGCCACTAATACCCCATGTGACCTTGAATCAGTTCCTGGCCCTCTCCAGTTCCCCATCTAGAAAAGGAAGAGTTCACACTAGGTGCTAATGGCCCTTGTGCTTATAAAGTTCTATAATGTGTAGGGTGTCAGAAAGGTGATTTGGAAACCCCTCATAAATATTTTAATTAGCTAGCAACATATGCTGAGCTCATCACATAATCAGACGGGATCTCTCCCCTCTGGGTCCCCAGTCAGCTGTTCCAGAAGCTGCACTTCTATGTGATCCCTGGTTTGTCATCACCATTCTCCTCATCACTCAGCTCTGGAAATCAGGAAGCTACTGGGAGGCACTTCCCGGAGGCCACTGCACTAGTGACAGCAGCAGCAAGGCCACTGTGGACCTTTCTCACCCACCCCCTTTTCTCTAGAGCTTTTAGACTGCTACACTCATTACCGAACAACGCTGCCCCTCATCACTGAACTCTGCCAAGCTAATTCAATTCCATTCAAATTTTACTCTGAGGACCTAGAAGAAACCAAAGCCTTTGTGTGGCAGCGGGTAGACTAGGGAGCCAGGAGAGGCGGTTCAGACCCTCCGGACACTCCAGGCTGGGTGGAGAAGCCAGGCAGGTACAGAACCCACTGGAACACCAGCAGAGGTGCCAGCCACGTGCTATGTTAGCCTGTGCTAGTTAATTTCAATCTGCAGAGGGCATTAGGAACAAGGTTAGGCAGCATCTCCATAGAGGTGATGGGAAAGGGCATTCTCCATTGCCCTTAGGGATGCTGTTATTGTCAGCTGCCATTGAGTCGGCCCACAACTCATGGTGACTCCATGCACAGCAGAACAAAACACTGCCCAGTCCTTCGCCATCCCCACAATTGGTTGTGGATTGGACTGTTGTGATCCATAGGGTTTTCACTGGCTGATTTTCAGAAATAGATCACCAGGCCTTTTTTCCTAGTGCATCTTAGTCTGTTCAGCATCAGTGGAGGAGCAACACACAAGCCTCTGCTGACATATGGGTGACGGCTGCACGTAAGGTACATTGGCCAGGAATGGAACCTAGGTCTCCTGCATGGAAGATGAGAATTCTACCACCGAGCCACCACTCTCCCCACCCTTAGGGATAGCGTGAGCAGAATGCTTGGTGGCAGGAAAGTGCTGAGGTGGACTGCAGGATCTTGGTGTGTGTGATTGGCTTGGGGTGGGGGGTTTGGCAGTTAGTGGCAGGAACTTGGTTAGAACTGGATCTTGAAGGGTCTTTCTGTGGCTTCATCTCAAGGTTATTAAGAGTCATGAAAGGATTTTAAGCTAAGCAGTAACAAAACAGAAATGTACATTTTTGAAAGGTCCCTCCAGTTGCTGTGTGGAGAATGGATGATATAGGAGGGCTGTCTTAGTCATCTAGTGCTGCTGTAACAGAAATACCACAAGTGGATGGCTTCAACAAAAAGAAGTTTATTCTCTCAAAGTCCAGTAGGCTACAAGTCCAAATTCAGGGCATCAGCTCCAAGAGAAGGCTTTCTCTGTCGGCTCTGGAGGAAGGTCCGTGTCGTCAACCTTCCCTTGGTCTGGGAGATGCTCTGTGCAGGAACCTCAGGTCCAAAGGACACGCTCTGCTCCTGGCACTGCTTTCTTGGTGATATGAGGTTCCCATGCATCTCTGCTTGCTTCTCTCTTTTATATCTCAAAAGAGATTGGCTTAAGATACTATCCAACCTTGTATACCTCATCAGCATAACTGCCGTCAATCCATCTTATTAGATCATAATAATTGAGTCTACAACACATAAGGAAATCACATCAGATTACAAAATGGTACACAATTATACAATACTGGGAATCATGACCCAGCCAAGTTGGCAGATATTTTTGGGGGACACAATTCAATCGATGACAAGGGCTAAGCAGACAACCAGTTAGGGACTGTTGTGGGTGTCCAGAGGACAGATGATCACAGCCCAGTGGTGGGCGGTGGTGACAAGTGGCTGGAGTCGGGTGATATTGAGGAGATCCAATCAACAGGAGTTGGTGATGGCATGGATATATGTGAGACAGGGAGAAAGACAGCCAGGCAAGACACTGGGAGGATGGTGGTGCCACTCTCTGAGATGAGGAAAATGGCAAGAAGGGCTGGAGGCAGGTGCTGGGGGTGGGGAGTTGGGTTCGGGCAGGTCTCAACACCACTGATATGGGGTGCTGGCAGGTCACCTATCTGATGACGTCAGCAGTTGAGCTCAGGCCCTTTGACCTTCTCTGCCTTTTTATCCATGTCTGTCAGCAGACAGAAGAGCCCCGGATGGTCATTGACATGGAAAATGCCCTCCGTGTGTTCAACCCTCCCTTTGTTTGTTTGCCCACTGAAAACAACCACCCAGTCAAGTCTGTTACAAAGGCCGGAGGCAGGAAACATGGATTCCATCCTACCTCTACAACCAGTGTTTTCTAAATTATGCCAAAATACCTCACGGAGCTTTGTGGGGCTCAGGTCAGATGGAAACCAGGCAAGCACCTTATCAACTGCTCAGGAACAAAATGCAAGATCTCAACATAATCCTCTCCATTATCATCATCATGTTCTCTGATCTGATTGGGTGGTCCATTTGTCATTTATGTCTATGGTTCCTTACTGTTATGGATTGAATAGTGTCCCTCAAAAATATGTAACAATTTGGCTAGGCCATGATTCCCAGTATTGTGTGATTGTCCACCGTTTTGTCATCTGAGGTGATTTTCCTATGTGTTGTAAATCCTAACCTCTATGATGTTAATGAGGCAGGATTAGAGGCAGTTATGTGAATGAGGTAGGACTCAATCTACAAGATTAGGTTGTATCTTGAGTCAATCTCTTTTGAGATATAAAAGAGAGACAGGGGGACCTCCTACCACCAAGAAAGCAGCGCCAGGAGCAGAGCTCTTCCTTTGGACCCGGGTCCCTGTGTTAAGAAGCTCCTAGACCAAGGGAAGATTGATGACAAGGAACTTCCTCCAGAGCCGATGGAGAGAGGAAGCCTTCTCCCGGAGCCGATGCCCTGAACTTCTAGCCTCCTAGGCCGTGAGAGAATAAACATCTGTCTATTAAAGCCATCCACTTGTGTGGTATTTCTGTTATAGCAGCACTAGATAACTAAGACACTTACTTACCCTGATCACTTATCTGATGGTCCTTTTCTCTGATAACCAGTGAGTCACTCAGGCCAGGTACACACATAACCCAAAGTAAGTGGAAAGATGAATTGAAAATCTAGATAAATCATGTACCAAAAAATCATAAAAGATTTGACTTGAGACATCTCAAGGCAGGTTTAGCTGATAGGCACACCGTATTTAAAAAGCTGTCCAGACATCCCAGTTAATTGGCCTAATAATGTGTTTAGTGCTTTTGTTCTACCTCCTAGTTCATTGCCTAGTGCCTCGGGTCTTAAAAGCTTGCAAGTGGCTATCCAAGGCACAATTGGTCTCTACCACCTAGAACAACAGAGGAAGAAGGAGAGTCACGAATAGGAGGAGGATATGGAATGTGTGGCTAATTGTCTGCATGAACAACTGCCTCCTTTGCCATGAGACCAGAACAAATGGATGATGCCCGACTACCATTACTGAACACTTTGATCCGAGATTCTATAGAAGAATTCTGATCAGAAGTGGGGGGGAATGTAGACAGTATTTCAAATTCTCATGGATGCCAGATTTTCTGGAGCCATGGAGGCTGGATGAACCCCTGAAATTATTGCCCTGAGATAATCTTTAAATCTTAAGCCAAAAATATCCCCTGAAGTCTTCTTAAAACCAAACAATAATTAAGCTTAACTAGTAAAAAAGAAAAAAAAAAAAATGCCTGCCTTGAGAATTATACTCTTTTAAGAACTATCTATATGGGATCAAAGTGACAACAGGAACTCGAAAGATTAGATAGAAAGCTTAGGGGGCAGTGAGTTTATGTTGATGGGGGAGGAACAACTCAGAAAAGGAGGTTGGGAATGGCGACACAACTTGAAGAATGTCATCAATGTCACTGAACGGTACATGTAGAAAATGTTGAATTGGTGTATGTTTTGCTGCATATTTTCTCAACAACAGCAACAAAATTTAAAAAAACAAAACCAAAGTTGTCCAGAATCATCTGAAAAGATTACACTCCTCTCCCCTCTAAAAAGGACATCTGTCTGTGGATACAAACATGCCTTTGCCACTTCACTACAAGAGCATAGGATCAGAGCAGCAGCATCCTTTCCTTCAGCAAAATATTCACTGGGTACATATAATATGCTGTCTTCCAGCATCTGGGAAACATCAGGGGCAATAAAACGCAAACTCCCTGACCTCATGGAGCTTATGTTCCAGTGGACGTTAATGCTGGAAAGGGCCCTGGAGATTATCTAGTGTCTAGTGCAGTCCCTTGACTATGCAGAAGGGAAATTGAGGACCACCGAGGGCAGGGATTTGCCCAGAGCTTTTCCAAGCCCCGGAAGCCCCTAGTCTGTCTGCTAGACCTTTGCAGATTTGGTTTTGGCCACGTGCAGCTCTTGGCCCAGTCCTCCACGGAGCGATATCATCTGTCTGGCCAGAATGCAAGAGTGAGGTTGTTGTTTTTGTTAGGTGCTGTCGAGTCGGTTCTGACTCATAGCGACCCTACGTACGACAGAACGAAATACTACCTGGTCCTGTGCCGTCCTCACAGTCCACAAGAGTGAGGTTGGCCCTGGCCAATTACACAGAATGTTCCCCAGATGCTCTGTGGTCCTACCGTGGGCAAAACTCTCCCTGGCAGCAAACACTTGCCGAGCCCGGGTCCCATAGAGGTGAAACATTAAGAGATGAGTGAGACTCAGTCCTTGCCCTGGAGGAGCTGCCAGCTGACCTGGCAATTACAGTGCCTAAGTGCTCCTTAGAAGCGAAGATGGTGAGACTTCAACTCGCTTACTTTGGACACGTCATCTGAAAAGACCAATCACTAGAAAAGGATATTATGTTTGGTAAAATAGAGGGTCAGTGAAAAGGAGGGAAACCCTCCATGAGATGCGGTCATGGACTGAAGTGTGACAGGCCCAGAGGCATAACTAAGGTATGGCAGGTAGGGCATGTGCCCTAGGCACCGCTTGAGGAGGGGTGCTGGCATGGAGTGAACTGTGTCCCCCGAAAATAGCTGTCAACTTGGCTGGGTCATGATTCCCAGGATTGTATAATTGTGTACCATTCTGTAACCTGATGTGATTTCCTTATGTGTTGTAAACCCTATCACTTTGATGAGGTTATACTGATGAGGTCTACAAGATTGGATAGTGTCTTAAGCCAATCTCTTTTGAGATATAAAAGAGAGAAGTGAGCAGAGACACACGGGAACCTCATACCACCAAGAAAGCAGTGCCAGGAGCAGAGCGCGTCCTTTGGACCTGAGGTTCCTGCGCTGAGATGCTCCCAGACCAAGGGAAGACTGATGCATCACAAGGACTTTCCTCCAGAGCCGACAGAAAGAGAGAGGGCCTTCTCCTGGAGCTGACGCCCTGAATTTGGACTTGGAGCCTACTGGACTGTGAGAGAATAAACTTCTCTCTGTGAAAGCCATCCACTCGTGGCATTTCTGTTACAGCAGCACTAGATGACTGAGACAGATGGAGTGACACAATAGCCACAACAATGGACTCAAACAAACCAACCATCATGAAGGTGGTGCAACGTTTCTCCATGAGTCAGAGCTGATGGGACAACTGACAACAAGTGCCCTCTGGCTAGGATTCTGGCCCAATTGCCTTCTCCCCACACGGGATAAGGTATCCAGGGCCAGGCACCTGTCAGGTGTTTATAGAACGAATATTGGTTGAGGTTGGGTGGGTGTGGGTATGTGCATTCAGATGCACCTGTCCAGGTGGTCTTGATCCTATAGGCAGGTTGCACCCAGCCCAGAGAGTTGAATCGCTAGGGAAGATACAGTTCCCAGCAGGGCCCCGTCTTCTAAACAAATGCTGTTTGCCCGTTGTAGACAAATAGGGTTTGGACAAATGTGCTTCAGGTTTGTGCCACTGACGTTTGGATTATCCTCCAACTGCTGCTAATCAAAAAGTTACAGTGAACTCAAAAGCGACCCCGTCATAACAGAGACCCTTTTGGAAGGCTGATTTTGTGCCAGGCATTGCTCTAAGGCCTTCTGTGCATGAATTCATTTCTCCCCCCGGCAATTACAAACGAACGATTTGCAGTCGAGTCGACTCCAACTCCTGGCGATCCCATGTGCGTCAGAGTAGAACTGTGCTCCATAGGGTTTTTGTTTTTAGCTGTTGAATGACAAAATGAGTTTATTCAAAAACCCGTATTAAGCGTTCACTATATACTAGTCATAGAGTCTAGTCCCGTATCTGCTCTTTAATAGCTGTTTCTTTCTTTTTTTTTTAATTTTATTGTGCTTTAGGCAAAAGCTTACAGCTCAAGGTAGTTTCTCATTCAAAAATTTATACACATATTGTTTCGTGACATTGGTTGCAATCCCCACAATGTGACAGCACGCCCCCCCTTTCTACCCTGGCTTCCCTGTGTCCATTCATCCAGGTTCCCTGTCCCTTCCTGCCTTCTCGTCTCGCTTTTGGGCAGGCGCTGCCCGTTTGGTCTCATATATTTGATTGCACTAAGAAGCACGTCCCTCACGTGTGTTCTTTTTTGTTTTCTAGGCCCGTCTAATCTTTGGCTGAAAGGTGGGCTTCTAGAGCGGCTTCAGTTCTGCACTAGCAGAATGTCCAGAGGCCGTAGTCTCAGGGGTTCCTACTCAGAAGTAGATCGCCAGGCCTTTCTTCCAAGGGGCCTCTGGTTGGACTCGAATCCCCAACCTTTCGTTTAGTAGCCAAGCACTTAACTCTTTGCACCACCCAGGGACTCCCAACAATTCTGAGGGGAGTACTATTACTCTGCTCATTTTGCAAATGGAGAAACTGGAACACAGAGAGATGAAGTCACTTGCCCGAGTCACACAGCTGGAGCACAGATTCCAGCCCTTGGGCAGAATGCTCTGTGCTTCCCCACCACGCCCAGCCTGACTGCTTTAGGAGAGGGATTCAAGTGTTCTCCGGACCCTGGTGCTCCTTTTTCGAGTCAAAGCCCTTGTGAGCACGGCCACCAACTGCAACTGCAGGATTCCAGTGCCAGAAATGAGCGAGGGGGATACTGGAAAGCAGATCCCCTGCCGGGGTTAAGCAAGTCCTTCTTGGAATTGGCATCTGTCCTCTCGTGTTAGCCATTGCCCCTCCCCCAGCCAGCTCGCTCTTCCTTGTTTGGGTCAAACAGAGCCCAAGTTCAGGGTGAGGGTGTGCACTCCACACCTGGAGCCCATTAACACGGGGAGCCCTTCCTTGCTCAGGCCTTTATTCGTTCATCAATTGCTTCTGAGCGTCTCCTGGCTCCCTGGCCCTAGGCGCATTGCTGGGAAGCCCAGCCAGCCATGGGGCTGAGGGTGGAGACACTTCAACAAGGAGCCCAAACCGCTGCCAGCCCAAAGGAGACCGGAGACCAGGAGGAAGAGGGGAAATGTGGGCAGGGAAGCTGGGAACCTCCCTGGGAGGGAGGGGTCACTGGGTCCAGTGGGTGGTACTTGCCTAGGGGGTCGCTAAGCGCCAAGGGGAGGCCGGCGGGAGGAGACGCTGCAGAGGCAGGCAGGGTCCTCGCGGCCCTGGGAAGAGAAGCAATGTGCAAAGATCACACTGGCTACTGGCTGGAGGCTGGACGGGATGTGGGGGGCACAAATCTGACCACTCCTCCCCCCTCCGCCACACCCAAGTTAGGGGCTCGCACCGGTAGGTCTGCAAGGGGTCTCTCTGCCTCTGCTCCTCTCCGGCTGCTCCCCCAACAGAGCAAGGGGAGCTTTCTCAAATATAACTTTGATTGGGTCACTCTCCTGCTCACAATTCTGCAGTGGCTCCCCAGTGCCCAGTGCTGGCGAGAGCCTGCAGATGCCAACCTCTGCCATGAGCTGCCTCTGCCCTGTCAAGCCTGTGCCCCACCTCTGTGCCCCGAGCCTCTCTTACTGCGCGCTTCCCTGGCCACCCCAGCCTTCGGGTCCTCCCACCCGTTCATTGTGGGCATTCCCAGCTGCATTCTCGGATCCTGCTTTCCCCACAGCAGGCTTACTTTTCTCCTTCTCTGGGGGAGACAGTCAACCGACAAAATAGATGTTTCAAAGGTATTACTCAGCCATGAAGGAGCCTTGGTGGTGCAGTGGTTAAGTGCTTGGCTGCTAACCGAAAGGTTGACAGTTTGAACCCAGCCAGTGGCTCCAAGGGAGACAGACCTGGAAATCTGCTAGAACTACCATATGGGACCATTCTACTCTGTCACATGGGGTCGCTATAAGCCAGAATCGACTCGATGGCACCCAACAACTCAGTCATAAAGAGAAATGGAGTCCTGATCCACACTGCCTTATGGAAGAACCTCGACAACACAATGCTGAGTGATGTAAGTGAGACACAGGACGATCATTGTATGATCCCACTAATAGGAAATAACAAGAACAGGCAAATGTATAGAAACAACAGTTTATTAGCGGTTTCCCGGAGTGGAAGGGAGGGGGCAAGGGGCAGTCATTGCTCAGGAGACACTGAGTTTCTGTTAATGGCGGAGGAATCATTTGGAAAAGTATAGCATTAATGGCTGCACAAGATGATGAATGTAATCAGTGTCACTGAATTGTACGTGCAAAAATTGTTCAATTAGCAAATGTTATATATTTTTACCACAATAAAAAATAGTTAACAATGTTTTAAAGGTACCGTACGTTAGCTGGTGCTGAGTGCTTGTAGGAAAATAAAGCAGGGTAGGGAAGGCTGGGTGGCGGTTCAAGGCTGAATAGACCGAAAGGAAGAGAGCCTGAAAGATTTACGGGGCAAATGCCAAGGCCCTGGGGCGCTACTCCTGAGTGAGCCGGCGGCAGGCTGAGGAGAGAATAAGGTGAGGGGCTCAGAGGTGTGGAGGGAGGAGGCGGCAGCTCGTGCCAGCTCCTGACGGCCTTTGCAAGGTACCCTTTCTAGCTGGATTGTCTTTGTTGAGGTTTCTTTTGGGGGGTGGTTGGAGGGAGGTGGGAGGCGATCTGAGACTCACTTTGCCTGGGGGTCCCTTTGTGAAACCTCGCTAGTGCTCAGAAGAATGTTGAAGCCTTAAGGAACTCTAGGGATCATTTCCTGCCCCCGCCTCCCGCAGATGATGGGAAAGTGAGGCCAGAAAGAGGGAGTGAGGAACGTTCCGAAAATAGCAACTCCAATCGCATTTAGAGAGTGGAGATCTTCAGCCTGTCCGCTCCCGAGCGCAGGAACTCCTCGGTTCAGGCGAAGGGAAACAGCGTGTACCTTTTCCTGATGAGGGTCATGCTGTGTCTTTAGCCCTAGGTGAGTCAGAGCCCGGGGCCTTTGCGTTACACAAGGGCCGAGGTTTCCAGCAAATCACAAGTCAGGGGGCAGGTGCTGAGAGCCTGCAGCACGTGTGTGTTCTCCTGGCTTGGGGTCCTGGATGCAGTTGTCCAGGCTGAGTGGCATGGTTAAGACTTCAAGGGCAGGGTTGCTCCGGAATGGAGTGGGGCCAGTGGTGGCGACCCCACTGGAGCGCCTCCCTGGAGCCCAGGAGGGTAGAACCCCTTCCGTTTCATCTCCCTCCTTCCCACCGGGCCTCGGCAACCTGAATTCCCACAGCGCCTGGATGCAGAGTGCAATGTGGGCGATCCCCTGGTGGCTGACTCACTTCCCGCCCTTCAGTCAGTAAGAAGGAGCCGCGAGCCGGGCCCTGGGCGCTGGTGCTACCAAAGAGGCTTGTGTCATGCTAAGCAGCCCTGGCTTCCATGCGCCTTTCGCCGGACTGCTTGGGAGAGGCCACCCTAAGGGCGAGAGCCGGGCAGTGGGCAGGAGCCGCCCCTGAGGCGAGGGAAGTCGGCCGCCGCTGACTCCGGCTCCGGCAGCGTGCGCCGGTGCGGAGGGGCGCTGGGCCTGGCCTCCAGCTGGGCGGGGAAGGCGAGAGCACTGCCCGGCCGCTGCGGAAATGCACACGGCGGGGACCTGGACACGCCAGGGAAATGCACTCTCCTGCTGCGCCCCAGCGAGGCCCCCGCGGCAAGGGTGCGCGCGAGAGGCTGCCTTGGCCGGCCCCCCAGCCGCTTCCCCACGGGCAGGGACCGGGCTGCCGTCTGCAACCTGGAACCCTCCTCCAGGGGCCTGGCTGCTCCGCCAGCTCACCGAGGTCCTTGGTCCCACAGGGGGCTGAGCAGTTATTAAGAGCAGGACAAGCACGACACTGAAGATCAAGAGAGCAGCGGTCCAAGCCTTGGCTTAGCCAGGGACTCCTGCGGGGCCTTAGGCAAGTCTCCGCCACCGGGCCCTTCTGTGCCATGAGGAGGTGGGCCTAGAGGGCCACGAAGGTCCCTTCCAACTGCGCTGCTCTACAGACCTTTTATAGTAGCGCTGGAGTCCCTACCGGCCTCTGAAACATTCACTTCCCCTATGAGTAAAAAGCAGGGCTTCAAACCGGTTCCTCCCGGTTCCACTCTCTGCTAAGAATTTTCATTCCCACCCCAGATATACTGAATCAGAATCTACATTTGAACAAGATCCCCAGGTGGGAAATGTAAATGTGAACAAACCGGTTCGAAGCCTTGGTAAAAAGGAGTCCCGGTGGCACAAGCAATTAAGGCCTCGGCTGCTAACGGAAAGGTTGG
This sequence comes from Trichechus manatus latirostris, assembly GCF_000243295.1. NCBI lineage: Eukaryota > Metazoa > Chordata > Mammalia > Sirenia > Trichechidae > Trichechus > Trichechus manatus. The sequence goes on from NW_004444259.1 coordinate 836,875, forward strand.
TGGTTGGAATCCACCCAGAGGCGCCTCAGAAGAAAGGCCTGGCGATCTGCTTTAAGAAGGTCACGGCCTTGAAAACACGTGAGGTTAGCATGAGCAGTTACGGCAACTGGTATGAGTAAAAAGTTGGAAAACCAAAACAGCAAACCTGTTGCGGTTGATTCTGACTCACAGCGACCCTCTAGGACATAGTAGAACACCGCCCCAGAGGGTTTCCAAGGAGTGGCTGGTGGATTTGCACTGCCGACCTTTGGGCTGGCAGCCTAACGCTTAACCACTATGCCATCAGGGCTCCAAAAAGGTGGAGGTGGAATGCAATTCCTACCATGAGCTGAAGAGGAGTGGGGAGTGGGGACACGGGGAGGCACGAAGGGAGGCTCCAGACACTGGAGTAGGTCCTTTTCAGGAGAGCACAGTGGGGCCAGGGCGTGGGAAGGTCTGGAATTCAAGGGCTAAAGACTCCCGACCTGGGAAGATGGGAATTTACGCAGGCTCCAAACGTCCTTACTGAAAGGTCTTGCTTCGGTGTGGGATCTTCACCACAAATTCCCTGAAATGACTCAACAATCCCCTCCCACCCCTGCCCCCAGACCCACTCTGAATCCTCGAAGGAGGCTACCCTGTCTGGGAGGTCAGCTTGAAGCCTCAGGCATCCAAGTGGTGACCTAGGGGCCGGTGGGGTGAGGGCTGGGTGAGGGGGCGGGGCACAGGAGTCAAGCTTTCATCTTTGCTGAATGAGGAGGATTCCTCTTAATCTTCTGGGGGCCAGGAACTGAAAACCTCTTTAGATAGCATTTGCCACACTTGGTCCTAGTTCCTATTTGCTTTCAGTGTTTTCATAGCCTCTCCAGGCAGCCGGGCAGCTTACAGGGATTCTGGTTTGAGGTTCTGTGCGGACAGCTTTGCCCGCTGCGGGGCCTCAGAGGTGACTGCTGTGGTTAAAGTGCTTCCGGGAGGAGGACCAAGGCAGAGGCCCAGACAGCCCCTCAGCTCCCGGGCCAGGCGTGTGGCTCGCCTGGGCGCTACTGCTGGAGTTGCCCCGAAGCCAGTGGGCACCAGCCTTTGCTGCAGGCAGAGGAGGCAGCCTGCCTCGGGGCCCCGGACGTCCTGTCACTTCCTTTTGCCTTCCAGACTGGTCTGAAGCCCTCCTCTGGGCAGCCTGTGACTAGACAACCAGACCAACTTCACTGACAACCTCCCCCCAGCCATACTGGGCCGCGCGGCCTGGTGGTTGAGGCGGGCGGAATCACCTTTGACAGATGACAGCGAGGCTGACCCCCACTTCCCCTCATCTCCCTTCTGTTGTTAGCAGGCACTCAATACACGTAAATGGAATTAGATTCCGAGAAGTGTTTGCGAAGGCCGGAGCCCGCGGGGCCTGGGCTCAGGCCGTAGCCACAAGCAGTCGGGTATCAAGGAGAAGGCTCCGAGCTGAGGCTCACGGGGAAGAGTTAGAGGGAGCCAGGATGATGAGCCTGAAGAAGCTTTGGTGACTTCAGGTGGTGCGTGTGTTTGTGGGAGGCAGGGGTTGGTAACCATGGTAACGGCCTCAGCTCTCTAACACAGTTGGTGGTGTCACAGCCAAGTTCAGTGGGGTTCTAAGGACCACAGACCTCAGCTTCAGGCCAAGTGCTTCAGCTCTATGGAAGAAGGAGCTTCCTCAGCAGCGGGAATGGAGATGGGGATGGAACCAGAGCTGCTTCCTTTGAAGATTCCGAGGAAAACTTTCATCATTCGAAGTATGTGTGCAGAGACTGGGCCCGGCGGGTGGGCTGTGCAGCCGGCAGGAAGCCCGGCCCTTGGACGTGGCGTTTGGGCACCACTTGCTGTAAGGTCTCTTCTAGCTCTAGTTTCTCTGGCTTTGCCTTCAGGCTGCGGCCTCTGGGGATGCACTGGGTGTGACAGCCTACGCGTTTGCTGCGTGTGAGCAGCATGGACTTCTAATTGTGGCCCTTACCATCCAGCTGGGGGCCACCACGGAGTCCCTGGTGGCCCTGAGGTAGACCACCGTGGTACGCTCGCCCTTGGCACCTGTCAACTGCTAAGTGCAGCTTCCAGTGTGGCCAGGATGCTGGGCAGTAACTGAACCAGAGGGAGGCCCCATCCCACCTGAGCTCACAGCTCTGGCCTAGGAAGGCCTGCCGGCTGAGGGAGGCACCGGTCAGAACCTGGTCATCCAAGGAGCTGGGCTGTCGACCTGGTCAAAAGCCCTGGCCTGCCGTCACCTCTCTGAAGGGTTAGAGATGGGACTGTGTGAGGATGGTGAGTCCCGGGCTCAGGAAGAAGGTGAGGGTGGGAAGGTGGGGGAGGCAGGCTTCCCCTCAGTAGGAGGAACTTGCCCACACAGCTGGCCAGAGCTGGAAGGGACAGCCCGGAAGGGAGGTAGGTGGTCAGCTTCCTACAAGTGGAGGTGTGCAAGCAGAAGGTAGGCAACAACTCGGCTGGTTTGAAGGGCACAGAGGGTGAGACCAGGTGACCTTAAGATCCCTGCACACCTGAGGGTCTGTAGCTGGGGACCTGGGATGGAGACTTGATACCTGTGGGCTCTTGACCAAAGCAGCACCAGCTCTGCCTATTTGTCTGCAGGGGCTCGGGCTTGGTGAAGAGGCTCGGAGGGGACAGGAGGCAGATGCCAGGTGAAGCCAGCTCCCTTACACCCCTCAAGCTCAACTACTGTTTTGGGAAACAGCATTTGGAAGATTTATCCTCTAGTGGATTTTACTTCTTAATATGGGAACCATAAATAGTTGGCTGTCTTAGGCTGTCCGAAGCTCTTTGGAAAGGGAACTTCCAATTGGGGGAGAAAACCTAAGGATGTCTCTTCCTTTGCATTATTTTCTCCACATCTCAACCCTTAACATTTCTTCCTTTTTCTCACCCTTCCTTTTTCCTCCATTCTCCCAAGAAGCTGATGGAATCTCAAACAGGGAAAGGCCCTCAGGTATTTTTCAACAGGCCTGCTACTAGCGTTTGGAGTGGGACATTTCTTCCTTGTGTGCCATTGTCCTGTGCAGTGCAGGCAGGCATTTAGCATTCCTGTCCATACCCTCCTCTTATTCGAGAAACACCTTGCAGTCATGGGGCAAAGTTCCCACATATTTCCAAATGCCCTTACAGGGGTGACACTGCCCCTCACTTTGAAAATCATTGCCTGAACCCCCGCCCCCCAAAGTGACCTGCTCTAGGCCATACCACCAGCCAGTGGCAAAGTCGAGACCAAGTCAAATCCCATTCCTTCATTCATTCATTCCAAGAGCCCCTATTCTTCGCCAGAGGCAGTCAGTTGAATAGAGGATGAAGGCAGACAGTGCGGAGAGGACCGATCTGACTCTTACTCCCTGACCACAAAACCACAATTTCTCACAATGTCTCTGCTGTTACCAAACTCCGTTTCCTCCTAGCCCGCCGTTACCGCAACTGCAGGCACAAACGAAGCCCCGGCGCGGGAGGTGAGCTCGCTTTCGGGAGATTGGCGGAAAAGGCGGATTCGAGCCCAATCCGCAGGCGTGGAGGAGTCAACTCTCTCTGCGCTGGGGCGGGGACCGAGGACCGGACCCCCGATCTCGGCAGGGAGCAGCTGCCCCCGCCGGCGGCCCGGGGAGGTCTCCCGGGGCGCCCAGGCCGCAGCGCGGCGGGAGTGAGGGCAAGCAGCCGGCCTCAACTTCGCCGTCCCCCGCCCGAGGCCGAGACCGCCGGGACCGCCGGGTCACCGCCACACAGCCCTCCGCGAGCCGCTGGGCGCCGGGAGGGCAGAGGCGGCGAGCCCATTAGGATGCCGGCGGGCCGCTGGGTTTGAATGAATGGGCCCAGGGCCGCGCCCAATCGGCGCCGGCACCTGCTTAATATGCATGAGGCCAGCGGCCAATGGCCGGGCGAGGAGGCTGTTTTAAACGGCGGCGCCCGCTGGCCAATCAGGCGGCTCTCGTGGCGGCAGCTAGCGCGAGGCTGGGAGCCCGAGCCGCGCGTCGTGCCCTGCGCTGCCCAGACCGCGAACAATACAGGTACGTTCCGCACGGCCCGCGCCCGCGCCGCCCCGCAACTTTCCGCGGCCGCACGGCCG
>NW_004444259.1:841540-868541 GCF_000243295.1 Trichechus manatus latirostris
CCCGCGCGCCCCCCGGGGGTGGCAGCGGCGGATTTCAGGGGCACTTTCTTTCATCGGGAGGCTTTTGACAAAATGGAAGGTGAATTATGGATGTCCGGGTGACCCGGAGACAGGGCCGAGCCGCTCAGCCCGCCTCCGCGGGCCGAGGCTCCCCCGCGTCGCGTCCCGCCCCGCCTGGGCCGCCCCCAGGAGCCCCAGCGCAGCCCCTTGGGCGGTCGCTGCGAAGGGGAGTGCTGTAGTTTTACATGATGACCTTGGGTGTGGAAAAGGAAAAGATGGCGGGAAGCTGGGGGGTGGGACAGGGACGATGACACGCCACAGCTGCATTTTTATTTGGAAACTTTGGAGAAAGTATTGCGGGCAGAACGTGCTTTCGGCTGTACAGATGAGCTAGATTAGCCCTTTGGTTTCCCCTCCCCCTTTACATAGTGACGGAGTGACGGATTTGAACTAATAGTACTAGGGATACCTGCTCATTTTGCGCATCGCCCTTGTTGTAAAAGCCATTTTTATAAGCTAAAATGCATCCAAAAAAATTGAAATTTCAAACCGTTCCCTGCTTACAGTTCTCCTCCTTTGATCTTGGGTTTGGCAGCAGTGACTTTGTTTTTTTCTTTTCCGTACCTTGGAGTTAAACGGATGACCAACTAGCCTTAAGTCACTGAGTGCCCTTCCCCTACCTTTTCTCCACAAACGTGTCCCATCTTCGTTAGTGCTTTGTGGTTGTACTTTTCAAAATGTGGTCGTTCTGAATCGGAATGCAGCACCCGACAGCCGGCTTGAATCTTGCATCGGTTCTGTTTGGAGAACTTGGTAGCTCTCAGAGAAGTAACTCAACCAGCGCACTTGACGCTGGTCAAAAGTTAAACGACAATGATAGTGAAGCTGGGTTTTTCCCCTCTCAGCCTTTGGCTGCCAGTGGCACGGGGGGTTTTAGGTTCCCAGCAGCATGCTTAATTTTCATTTTGCTCTGCATTTGGTGTATATTGGAGTTCTGTTCCATTCCTGATTGGTTTTTTTTTTCTCTTTGTGTCTCTTGCTTCCATCCATCACAGTCAGGATGGCTAAAGGTGACCCTAAGAAACCAAAGGGCAAGATGTCTGCTTATGCCTTCTTTGTGCAGACGTGCAGAGAGGAGCATAAGAAGAAAAACCCGGAGGTCCCTGTCAATTTTGCTGAATTTTCCAAGAAGTGCTCTGAGAGGTGGAAGGTATTTTTCTTTTGTATCCTTCAAAGTGGCCTTAGATTTCACACCTTGGTGTTAACGTACCTTCAGAGCGACCCTGGGCGGCCGCTTTCTGTCTGTCTACTGAGACTTATCTTTAGAATTTTGTGTGTCTTGCTTCTGTGTGTGCTTTTATTTTATCCCTTGCATTTGTAAGTGGTTGTATCAGCTGCCCCTTTAATCTAATTGCATGACAGCCGAACAGGTACATGCTCACTGCATGGAGGAATATAACGTGTCCTGTTCTTTGCAGACAATGTCTGGGAAAGAAAAATCCAAATTTGATGAGATGGCAAAGGCCGACAAAGTACGCTATGATCGGGAAATGAAGGATTATGGGCCAGCTAAGGGGGGCAAGAAGAAGAAGGACCCTAATGCTCCTAAACGACCCCCGTAAGTGACTGTAGGATTTGGGATAACAGTTACCAGCTTTTCCTCTGCTTGTAAGGTTTCTTTCTTTCTTTCTTTTTTTTTTTAAAGATAGGTGCTTTACCTATCTTAGAGGTCGTGATTCCTCTGCAAAGCTTTCGGTACTTTGAGCTTTAAACTGCAGTGCCACACTGAAGTCCAGAGTTAAGGCTGAGGCGGTTGTGTGTCTGGTGGGTGGCTGCGCACCCTTCTGTTGGGAAGGAGGCAGCCTTGTTCTGGGTGTCAGAAGCCTTAGGTACGCTCTCCAGCCCTTTCTTTCCAGGTAACTGCAAAGATCTAGAAAGCACCTTCTACTTCAGAGGCCTCTGACACCATCTGGAATCTATAACTTTGTCACGTTGTACATGGTCTGTCTCAATAGATTTTTTTCTCACTTTAGGGAGAAGTCACAATGGTTGGGAAATAGGAGGGTTCCAGAACATTGGCTTTTGACTTTTTAAACTCACGTTTTGGTAGGTCCTCATCTAATACATACAATTCTTTCCCCCAAGGTCTGGATTTTTCCTGTTCTGTTCAGAATTCCGCCCCAAGATCAAATCTACAAACCCTGGCATCTCCATTGGGGACGTGGCCAAAAAGCTGGGAGAGATGTGGAATAACTTGAGTGACAATGAGAAGCAGCCTTACAACAATAAGGCGGCGAAACTGAAGGAGAAGTATGAGAAGGTGAGGTGGGCGCAAGTGGGCCAGCCTCATAGCTGGAGCCCCAAATCCCTGGGCGGGCAAGCAGTTGCCCTGGTAAATGGGCGGGTTGTGGGGCGCGTGGCTGCTTTGCTGGGCTGAGCAGTCGTGCTGGATACGAACACTGCAAACTTACCCCCGGCCCTGCCTCCTTCCCCGGTTTCCTGTTCCTGCTGCCTTATTCTGGGGCGAGGGCAGCAATCTGTTTCCACCGGGCAGGGGAGCTGGTCTGTTCACCTGGAACGCATCCCTCTTCCTTCCAGGATGTTGCTGACTATAAGTCTAAAGGGAAGTTTGATGGCGCGAAGGGTCCCGCTAAAGTTGCCCGGAAAAAGGTAGAAGAGGAAGACGAAGAAGACGAGGAGGAGGAAGAGGAGGAGGAGGAGGAGGAGGAGGATGAATAAAACACTGTTTCTCTGTCTCCTTGTGAATACCTTAGAGTAGGGGAGCGCCGTGACTGGCACGTCTCTTTGAGACCTGTCGCCCTCATTAGGTTTAATCACACAATTGGATCATGATCGTGTTGTAGTCCCTCAAAGTGCTCGAGAAATCGTCAGTGGTTTACCTGAAGTGGCCATGGGTGTCGGGGAGCGCCCGGAAACTGTATCAAAGTTGTACATATTTCCAAGCATTTTGAAAACGAAAAGGCACTCTTGTGTTCTCTGTGCACTTTGCTGTTGGTGTGACAAGGCATTTAAAGATGTTTTTGGCATTTTTTGTTCGTTCGTTTGTTTAATTTGTAAGGTGGTGTTAACTATGGTTATTGGCTAGAAATCCTGAGTTATCGACCTGTACATATCTATAGTTTGTAAAAAGAACAAAACAACCGGGACAGACTCTTGGTGGTCCGTGCTTGGCATTGAGGCTGGGGGGGTGGGGGGATGCCCTTTGGAGGGGCCGGAGCTCAGGGCACGCACTGTGAAGCTGACCTGTTGACACTGCGGTGGCCATCCATTTAGCTTCAGGTTCTCGTGTTTGTATATAGCGACAGCGTCTGCTGCCGTTCTTAGCTGTGGAAAAGGGGGGTCGGCTGGCATGAGAAGGGTGTTTGGAATCTTTTGTTTGTTTTAGTTCAGTGTGGTAGTTTTTAAACTGTTTGTTTTTACACAAGCTGTAGAACTCTTCATTGTCAGCGAAGCGCCACTGCGTCAATGGAAGTTCAAGAACCTTCTGTACTTAAATACGATTTGCAACGTTCTGTTATTATTTTTTTTTTTTTTGTATGTTTAGAATGCTGAACTGTTTTTGGAGTTAAATAAACAGTATTACATTTTTAAAACTGTTCTCTATAACAGTCTAAATTCCTGGCTCACAGCAGTCTTAGCAGCCCAACAAGCTGCCCATTGGATTTGATGACCGGTACTCCTGTAAATCTGCTAACTCCTCTCTTCACGTGGCCAGCTTACTTAGGATGGAAATGAAGGAGGCGGCTACTGGAAGCCCCGTGTGATTTTGTGTTGGAGGGGCATTAAGGTGAAGTCCAAGCTGTTGAGTGTAGGGGCTGAGGTAACGACATAGGTTTCAAAACCAAACCCGTTGCCATCGAGTCGATTCCGACTCACAGTGACTCTAAGTTTAGCAGCCTCTAAAGGTGCAGGAAGGCAGGTGGTTAGATTGAGGCTGACAATTGTCCAGGCTTAGTTTTTTGGGCCCCCACCCATGTTGTGGGGCCACATACATTGCTAAACAGCAAAAAAAAGTTCTGACGGCGGGGTGTGTCCAGTGTTCAGACTTTATTTTTCTTTTCCACCCGCCTGCCATGTAGCAGAGCGTCATTTGCTTGTTCTTAGCCTTGGAGGAAATTTTGGGCTGCTGCTTCTGTCTCCTGGACCCCAGTGGACCCCATGTTTCTTCCTGCCTTCTCCAGTAAAGCAAACACCGCAGAGGCTGCTGTTGCAGCCTCTATCTTGGGGCACCTGAGCTATAGGGCTGGGTAGGCCGGATTAAGATCAGCTCTATGGGATCACCTTTGTTTCTAAGCATGAATATGCACTGAATAAAAAACGGAATGGCCTCCTACCCGCGATTTGAACTCTTCCATTGAAGATGTCGACTGTGGTTAAATGAAAACTGAAAGGTTTGTTTCCGGTTAGTTCCATGGTGGGGCTGAACATTTCGCTGTAAAATACCATTTCCGGGGCTGAGGCCCAGCCATCTTCCCTGTCCGCAGAGGTGAAGGGGACTGTGTTGTAGCTGAGTCTTGGTTCTGCCTAGCATTAACACTCGGGTCCTTCCATTTGAGGCTCGGGAGCGTGCAGGGATGTTTTGGTGGCATTACTTGGGAGAAAGCAGCTTTCCTTAAAATTCATTATTTGAAACCTGGCATGTTCAGAGGCAGTGTCCTCCCTCAAGTCATGGTCACAGTCACCGGCCCAATCTCTGGTCTCTGTATCCGTAACCACTACTCTCACATCAGAACTATTTGTCCCAAATCCATTTCTCTAGGTTTTCTAAAACATGACCGCTAATTAAAAAAACCCGTTGTTGAAAGGTTGGCCCAGTCCACCCAGGCCTGATTGTGCCTCCTGCTGCAGCCATGCCCTTCTTTTGTCACTTGTCCACAGCCACTGCTTGGCATTCGAGGCTGAAGCTGTTGTCGCCCACTACACTGTACCAGACTAAGACAGGGGAGCTGTGGCAAAGACTAGAAGGGGGTGACTTTCTTCTGTGCTCCCGCAGTAGCTAAGCGGCAATGGAGCAGCTGTCTAGCTAAGTGGTCTTTGATTAAGCAGACATTTAGTTCAAGTTTTGGCCACTTGGCCCATCAGCTGCTGTCTTAGTCCTCTAGTGCTGCTATAATGGAAATATCACAAGCATGTGGCTTTAACAACCAGAAACTTATTTTCTCACAGTTTAGGAGACTAGAGAAGCCCTGGTGGCTCAGTGGTTAAGAGCTTGGCTGCTAACCAGAAGGTCTCCAGGTAGTTCGAAGCCACCAGGCGCTCCTTGGAAACCCTATGGGGCAGTTCTACTCTGTCCTGTAGAGTTGCTGTGAGTCAGAATCAACTCTATGGCAATGGGTTTGGTTTGGTTTTTTGGTTTGGGAGGCTAGAAGTCTGAATTCAGGGTACCGACTCTAGAGGGAGGCTTTCTCTGTTGGCTCTGGGGGAAGGTCCTTGTCTCTTCAGCTTCTGTTCCTTGGATCCTTGGTGATCTTCATGCGGTGTGGCATCTGCCTTCCCCATCTCTGCTTGCTTTTTTGTGCCTAACCTCTTCTTATATCTCAGAGATGGTTGGCTTAAATCATGCCCTACACGGATAGGGCCTCTTAACAGAGAAACCCCATGCCCAAATGGGATTACATCCACAGGTATGGGGTTAAGATTTCCGACACATATGTCAGGGGGACACAGTTCAGTCCATAAGAGCTGCCTGCAGCAAGACCATTGCTGTAAGGTTTTCACCCATCACAAGCTTGCTCCTCTTAATGTGATGAAACTCTAGCTTCTCTGGGAGGCCACACGCAGCATGATGTCACCACCTAAGGCTCCAGGCTTAGCTTGATTTCTCAGCCCACAGCAGATGTTCTCTTTTCTTTTTGTCAGAAGGACAGTACTTGCTTTCTCTATGTACCTCTCTTCCTCCCCCCTCACCACGCTCTTGAATGATGTTTGATCCTTTGGGAAGAACAAGGCTGTGTCTCCTGAGTGTCTGTTCTTGTTACAAATGTATTTGGGGACGTTGGATGCGTTCATTTTCTGTAATAAAGTTTCTTAATCAGTCTTCTGGAAAAGTAATCAGTGGGCTGTCTGCAATCTGCCTGAGATACTACACCTCTGTATGTTTGGTTGATTATAATCAAGGTTTCAGAAGTGCAAGTGTCACTGTCACCAGAGAGCTGAACTACCAATGTGTCATGGAATGATACCGTCAAAAAGGGCATGTGTTAAGGACTCCACTACTCCTAGATCAGCCTTTTAGCCAGCGGGGTGTAGGGTGGGTGTGCCTCTGAAACTCTAGGCCAGGATAAATCCACCACTTGCAGGATTCTGAGGAGCTGCTGTTGATAAAGTGTCTGGGTACTTGAAATCAGCCCCAGGTCTCCCTGGGGCCCAGGGTCAGGCTCAGTTGGCTGACAGAGCCAGGCCCAGCAAGGAGTTCTGGATCAAAGCCATGGAGCTGCTAGCTGTCCTTGACTCCTAGCTTGGTTTTCTGTGCAGCCACGGCTACCTGGGCGTGAAAGGCAAGTGGGCCAGCTTGGCAGCCCCAAGCTTCCTTTCCTGCTTCAACCCAAGCAGACCCCTGCCTGTTTTGTATGTTGGGCATCCTCCTAAGCTCTCGGCTTTAAAAAGAAGCTGGACCAATATATCAATAAAAGAAAGGAAAAGCAAAATAATGCTCATTTCAATAATCAGAAAAAGCGTCTGATAAGACCCCACACCCCTTCATGATGAAAACACTGAACAAAATAGGAATAGAAGTGGCCTACTCAACCTGACAAAGGGCACTTACGAAAAACCCACAGCAAGCATCGTACTCAACAGTAAAAGACTGAAAGCTTTTCCCCTAAGATCAGGAGCAAGACAAGGATGACCGCTTTCACCACTGCTATTCACCATTGAAGGAGCCCTGGTGGCATGGTGGTTAAAGCACTTGGCTGCTAACCAAAAGTTCAATGGTTCAAACCCACCAGCCACTCCAAGGGAGGAAGATGTGACAATCTGCTTCCAAAAAGATGTACAGCCTTGGAAACCCTACGGGGCAGTTCTACTCTGTCCTGTAGGTTCACTATGAGTCAGAATCGACTCAGTGGCAGTGGTTTTGGTGTTCACCATTGTACTGGCCAAAGTAATCAGGGAATAAAATAAAATATATCCAAATTGGAAATGAAGAAGTAAAACTGTGTTCGCAGCCGGCGTGATCATGTATATAGAAAACCTAAGGAATCCACTACAAAATCATTAGAGCTAATAAACAAGTTCAGCAAGTTTGCAGGATACAGGATCAACACACAGAAATAAATTGTATGCACTTGCAGTGAACAATCTGAAAATGAAGTTAAACAATTTCATTTACAATCACATCAAAACGACTAAAATACTTAGGGATACATTTAACAAAAGAAGTGTAACATGTATACTGGGAAAACTAGGAAACGTTGCTGAAAGAAATTACAGAAGGCCTAATAAATAGAAACACGACACTACAAATTTAACTCAGTTCCTATCAGAATCCCAACTGACTTCTTTGCAGAAATTGACAGGCTGATTCTATAATTCGTACGGAATTGCAAGGGACCCCAGATAGCCCAAACAGTCTTGAAAAAGAAGAACAAAGTAGGGGAACTCACATTTCCTGATTTCAAAATTTACTACAAAGCTATAGTAATCAACACAGTGTGGTACTGGCATAAAGATAGACCTAAAGACCAATGGAAAAGAATTAAGAGTCCAGAAGCAGAACCTCACGTTTATGTTCAATTGATTTTTGACAAGAGTGCCAAGACAATTCAATGGAGAAGTGGGAATGTGAGGACTGGATCAGTTTCTACATTTTGGCAATTGGATTCATGCCGGTCCTTAGCGCGCAGGCAGGGTCACGGATGCCACCAAGGTTTCCAGGAGGGAATAGTACAGTCACAGGGTGCTGAGAGGTCAAGCTATGCAGTGACAGAAAGGTATTCTTGCACTTGATAGCATGGAGACCTTGAGGAGAGGGGGTTGGGAGGGTAGACTGAGAGTGGAGACCCCTCGTTTAGTAAGCATGGCTGTGAAGGGGAAAGAGAAAGAGACAGAGAGAGTAGGCTGTGGGTGTGGAGGGGAGAAGAGTTGTGGAGGATTTTTTTGTTGTTGTTTTCAAGAAGGGAGCGACCACGCGGGATTGTGATCAGTGAAGACTAACTACATCGCCAGGCCAGACTTGTAGATCCAACTGCCTCTTTGACATGCCACCTGGGTGGTCCATTGGTACCCCAAATTCCACATGTTCAGACCTAAGTTCATCATCTTCCCCCTAAATCTGTTCTTCGCCCCAGCCTGCAATCTGTAACTCCACCCAGACTCCTCATTTTCTCACCCTCCATAGTCAATTAGTTCCCAAGTCCTGCCAATTTTATTTCCTAAAATATCTTGGATCCATTCCTCCTCTCATTTATGCTTTCAGTGTAGGTGGCTCTCTGTCTCCAAGTTCTCCCTCTCCCTCTTAGGACTGGACTAGAACTTGTATTTTCAGGGTTTTGCTCGCCAGTTCCCCTCCAGGGAAATCTCCAGCTCTGACGTTACAGTGCCATCTTACCAGCGTTTCTGAGCTTGAGACCTGCTGGAACTCAAATCTTTATCATCCTTTGTATGCTCAGAACAGCTTCTCAAATGATTTCATTGCTTCACCTCTTACCCCCACTTTATCTCCAGACCTAGCATAGTTACTGACAGATAGTAAGTGCTCAATAAATGAATGAATGAATAAATAAATAGGGACAGATCCTAGAGTAGTGAGTTAGAAAGTTCAGCAGGGGTTAGGTCATGCAGGGCCTTGTAGACCATTTTAAGAATTTTGAACTTTCCTAAGAGCAATGGAGAGCATCTTCCACCTGTGCTGTCCATGTCACCGCAGAATGGGTTTTATGGCCAGGCCTGGAAGTGACATTATATCACTCTCACCCACTTTCCATGGCCCCCAGCTGAACTGCAATCTGTGTACCCTGGAAGAAAATGAAATGGATCTATGAACTTGTAGGCTTGTCTCTGCCATTCAGGAAGATGGGATGGGGGTGGTTGTGTCAGTCTTCTAGAAGAGAGATGATGGAGGCTTCGACAAGGGTGGTGGTGGTGGGGTGAAGAGTGGATGGAGTCAAGAGATATTTAGGAAGTAGAATTTCTGGAATTTGGTGGATGATTGGATGTGGGAGGATAAAGAAGAGGGAGGAGTCGAGAATGAGTCTAGTTTTCTCCCTTGGGGCACTGGAGGGATAGCGAAGTCTTAGCCCCTGAAGAGAAGCAGGTTTGAGAGGGAATCATCTCCAGGCTGAGCAGTGTTCAAAAAGGGGAGCAGGAGAAGTTTGTAACTTGGAATCACAGACCATTCATGCTGTCAGTCGAAGCTGATCGCCAATTGCCAAATTCTCCCCTTTCCCTATTAGGACTAGGCTAGAATTTAGTCTTTCAAGCTTTTGTTGTTCCCCCCCCCCCCGCCCCCGCATTAGTTTCCCTCCAGGGAAATCTCCAGCTCTGACACGCTGGTGGGATTTACCTGCCATGGACCATATTATCAGGGTGTCAGAGCTAGAAATTTCCCTGGAGGGAAACTAAATCCCTTGGGCTGGAAGGGGGCTTTCCCTTTTCCAAACTCACACTTCTAAATCTGTTTCTCAACTGGGAGCATTTGAGGAAAAGCTCAAAGAGTCTTCCTGTTGTTGGCCTGAGGCCACAGTTGGTTTTTTAAGTCCACACAGGAAATCTGAGATGCACATTTTCCTAGGCTGTGTATTTTGTTCCAGGCCTGTGGTGGATTTTTGTTTTAAAAGTCTTTTGGAAGCTTGTCAGTGGTGATACTGTGGCAATGTTGATTGCAAGATGTGTAGAACATATGATGCTTTTGTCCTCTATCCAAACCCTCACTAGTTTAAATGAAAAAGGGCTGATATTTCAGTGATGAAACATTAGCAGAAGGCTGAAATATGTCACTTAAAAAATATTGGATTAGCCATGAGATTTTTTATCCTCTTATGTGGGAGCTGCTTTTAATTTCTATCTCAAGAAACTCTCTTCTGCATATATTTAACTTGTTAAATAAAGCAGCTGATTGAGGAGCATTGTCCCCAAAGTTTCTACCTTAATTGGGATATTAAAGGTTATCCTAAGACTTAAAAGAGGCCACATGGGATTATAGAGGGAGCATCAAATACCTAGCCTAGTGCCTGGAATGCAGGAGGAGTGCAGATGTGCGTTCCCAGGAATGAGAAGGCCTGGGTTCTAGTCACATGCAGGTCCCTTTCCCTCTCTGGATTCTGGTGTTCTCAATCATAAAACAAGGAGGGTTGGGCCTGATGCCATCTGGGAATCAGCCTGTCCAGCTCTTCTAGCACACTCTCTCTTTTCTTCCCTCTCACCCTTGGTTTCCTCTTTCCTTTCCTCTTTTCAGTGCCCTCTTAGGGTCATGTCCCCATCATTAACTTTGGAAATGAGAATCAGTACTTCACATCCTGAAGAACCAGTGCCAGTGCCATGGAGGACTTACTTTCTATGAAGAACTATGCATTTATTCAACAAATAGTAGTTATACTAGCAATAGCTAACACTTGCTGGCCATTTATTATATCTCAATAAAACTGTTATTAAAAAAAAACTCTAAGCACTACATTTGAAAACTTAGAGAAAAAAGACGATTTCCTAATAGAATATAAAATGTAAAATATTGACTCAAGAAAACATAGAAAACTTGATGACAGAAATAATCATGAATATATTAGAAAGGAAATTAAGGGTCTACCATAAAAATAAACATCAGGGTGGCCAATAACACGTGAAAAGATGCTCAAAATCATTAGCCATTAGGGAAATGCAAATTAAAAGTACAATGAGATACCACCACATATCTACCATAATGACTAAAAAAAAAAAAGATAACACCAAGTGTTGGTGAAGACGTGGAGCAAACTGGAACTCTTATAAATTGCTAGAGCCATTTTGGAAAACTGCTTGGTAGTTATCTACTGAAACTAAACATTTCCATACCCTATAACCCAGAAATTCCATTTTTATGTGTGTATACCCAAGAGAACAAGGGGATACTTTGTGGTTTAAAATCAGGAAAGGTGAGCGTCAGTGTTGTGTCCTTTCACTATACTTATTCAACCTCTATGCTAAGGATATAATCCAAGAAGCTGGACTAATGAAGAACACGGCATCAGGACTGGAGGAAGACTCATTAACAACCCTCAATATGCAGATGACACAACCTTGTTTGCTGAAAGTGAAGAGGACTTGAAGCACTTGCTGATGAAGATCAAAGACCATAGCCTTCAGTACGGATTACACCTCAACATAAAGAAAACAAAAATTCTCACAACTGGACCAATAAGCAACATCATGATAAACAGAGAAAAGCTGGAAGTTGTCAAGGATTTCATTTTACTTGGATCCACAATCAATGCCCATGGAAGCAGCAGTCAAGAAATCAAACAGTGTATTGCATTGCGCAAATCTGCAGCAAAAGACCTCTTTATAAAGTGTTGAAAAGCATAGATGTCATTTTGAGGACTAAGATGTGCCTGACCCAAGCCATGGTATTTTCAGTCACCTCATATGCATGCAAACACTGAACAATGAATACAGAAGATGGAAGAAGAATTGATGATGTCTTTGAATTATGGTGTTGACAAAGAATATCGAATATACCCTTGTCATGGATAGAATTATGTCCCCCCAAAAATGTGTGTATCATTTTGGCTGGGCCATGATTCCCAGTATATTGTGTGGTTGTCCTCCATTTTGTAATTGTAATTTTATGTTAAAGAGGATTAGGGTGGGATTGTAACACCCTTACTAAAGTCGCATCCCTGATCCAATGTAAAGGGAGTTTACCCCTTTAGGTAGAACCTCATACCACCAAGAACGCAGTGCCAAGAGCAGAGCACGTCCTTTGGACCTGAGGTTTCTGTGCAGAGAATCTCCCAGACCAAGGGAAGACTGATGACACGGACCTTCCTCCAGAGCTGACGGAGAAAGCGTACCTCTGGAGCTGACACCCTGAATTTGGACCTGTAGCCTACTGGACTGTGAGAGAATAAACTTCTATTTTGTTAAAGCCATCCACTTGTAATACTTCTGTTATAGCAGCACTAGATGACTAAGACAACCCCGGACTACAAGAAGAATGAACAAATCTATCTTGGAAGAAGTACAGCCAGAATGCTCCTCAGAAGCAAGAATGGCGAGACTTTGTCCCACATACTTTGGACGTGTTATCAGGAGGGACCAGTCCCTGGAGAAGGACATCATGCTTGGTAAAGCAGAGGCTCAGTGAAAGAGAGGAAGACCCTCAATGAGATGAATTGACACAGTGGCTGCAACAATGAACTCAAGCATAACAATGATTGTGAGGATGGCGCAGGACCGGGCAGTGTTTCTTTCTGTTGTGCATAGGGTCACTATGAGTAGGAACCAACTTTACGGCACCTAACAACAACAACAACATACCCATCAGAAATGGGGTCATACCCAAAAGACATAAACAAGATGTTCGTAATTGCACTATTTGTAACAGCCAAAAACTGGAGACAACAAAAACGCTCATGAACAGTAGAAAGGGTAAATGTTGTGGTATATTCATATGGTGGAATGCCGTGCAATAAATAAAATGAAAGCTAAGAAAATATAGACGTCTGCAATAACATGGGTGAATCTTGCAGACATTATGTTGAATGAAAAAAGCCAGACACAAAACGAGTACATACTGTATGATTCCATTGATATGAAGCTCCAAACAGGCAAAAAATAGTGTATATACATTATCCCTTAATAAAAAAAGAAGTCCTATTAAAAAACCAAGAGAATGACATGCATGTTCTGGATTTTTGTTTTCAGTAACGGCAGACTAGGTAATTGGACCTACACGCCTGTAGAAGACAACTGAAAAAACTAGACACACTGTAAAAAAATAAAAAATAAAATAAAAAATTACCTTAAAAACATCAGTGAGCTGACTAGATAGTGAAAAAAATACTGAGCCAAGGTCTGGGAGACCCGGAAATCCAGAGAGATGAGACTGGCACTTCTAAGTGCCTTTGCCCTGGGAATGTCTGGGGTTTGTTGACCTAGAAGCAGCTGAGGGGCTGAGCTTCACTTATGACTACCTCCAGGGGTTAAGTGGACGAAGAGTCACAGTTCAGAGTCCACCAAGAGCACGTATGGACACTTGACTTGTGACAAACGTATTACATCAACATAGTGAGGAAAGGATGGTCTTTTTAAAAAAACGGTGTTAGGACAATTAGAGATCTGATGGAAAAAAAGACATTAAAGCACTACCTGGCATCATACACGAAAACAAGTTCTGTGTAGAGTATAGACCTAATGGTAAGAGGTAAAGCAGTAACACTTTTAGAAGATAGCGTTGGAGGATATCTTCATAAATAGGGTCGGAAGAGATTTTGTAATCAAGATACACAACAGGCACTATCCGCAGAAGAGAAGGTTGATAAATTGGGCTACACTAAAATCAAGAACGTCTGTTCATCAGAAGACATCACTAAGAGAAAGAATAGGCAAGCCACAGAGTAGAGGACATTTGCAACACATGTAACTGACAAAGGGCTTGCATCCGGAATATATAAAGAGCTCCTACAACCAATAAGAAAAAGTCAGAAAAATGGTCGAAAGATTGGACAGTTCTTTCACAAAAGAGGATATCCAAATGGCCAGTAAGCATATGAATACGTAGATGCTCAACCTCATTGGTAATGATGAAAATGAAACTTTTAATCACAATGAGATGCCATCAGATACCCATCAGATTGGCTCAAATTACCTAGTCTGACAATCCTAAGCATTATAGAAGATGTGAAGTAAGGAGAGCTCCTGCACTGCTCATGGGAGTTTATATTGGCACTATATCGGAATGTGGCTTGCACGTTGCTGTGATACTGGAAGCTATATTGCCCAGTGCAGTGCTGGAAGATGAGCCCCCCGCCCAGGTTGGAAGGCACTCAAAATATGCAACAATGGACTCAAACATACCAACGATCATGGACATGGCGCAGGACTGGGCAACATTTCATTCTGAATCGGAGCCTACTCAATGGCAACTAACAGCGACAACAGCAACACCCACTTTGAAACAACCCAAATGTCCATCTGGTAGGAGAATGGATAAATAATTCATGCCATATTCATACAATGGAAATGAATGATCTTCAGATATTCACAGCAAAGTGGAGGAATCTCACAGGCATTATTTTGAGTGAAAGAAGCTGGATGATTCCAATTATATGAAGTTCAAAATCAGGCATAAGTAAACACTATTGTTTAGCGATGCACATAGAGATGGCTCAACTCTAAGAAAAGCAAGTAGTGGCTACTGTAGAAGCCAGGGTAGTGTTCATTCCTGGTTGAGGGTGAAGGAGTTTCTGATCTGGAGGGGGCATTTGGGAGCATTTCTGGGGTGCTCCCGATTTTCTATTTCTTGACGAGGATGGTAATTGCACAGGCATTTGCTTTACCATAACTTGTTAAGTTGTAGGTTTAAGCTGTATTCACTTTTCTGTACATGTGTTACATTTCTCAATAAGAAAGCAAACCAAAACAGAATGGCCTGGTCTGGGCAGGGTCAAGGGATTTTTCTCTCATTGGATCCTCATATCAATGCTGGAGAAAGACTTGGCAAGGATTCTTTCTTTTTTAACAGCTTTGTCGAGATATAGTTCACACACCATACAATTCACCTGCTTAAAGTGTACAAGTCACTGATTTTTAGTATAGTCACAGAGTTGTGCGATCATCACCACAATCAATTTTAGAACATTTTTATCACCCACTCCCCCCCAAACCTGTACTCATTAGCAGTCATTCGCCCTTTTTCCCACTCCTCATTCCCAGCCCCTGGCAACCACTAATGTACTTCCTGTCTCTATGGATTTGCCCACTTGAGACATTTTATAGAAATGGAATTATACAATTTGTAGTCTTTTGTTGTTGTTAGGTGCTGTCGAGTCGGTTCTGACTCATGGCGATCCTATATATAACAGAACCAAACACAGCCGGGTCCTGTGCCATCCTCACAATCATTGCTATGTTTGAGCCCATTGTTGCAGCCACTGTGTCAATCCATCTCGTTGAGGGTCTTCCTCTTTTTCGCTGACCCTCTACTTTACTAAGCATGATGTCTTTCTCCAAGGACTGGTCCCTCCTGATAACATGTCCGAAGTACATGAGATAAAGTCTTGCCATCCTTGCTTCTAAGGAGCATTCTGGCTGTACTTCTTCCAAGACAGATTTTTTCATTCTTCTGGCAGTCCGTGGTATGTTCAATATTCTTCACCAACACCATAGTTCAAACGTGGTCTTTAGCATCTGGCTTCTTTCACTTGGCATAATGTTTTCAAAGTTTGTCCATATTGTAGCGCATATCAGTACTTCATTCCTTTTTATGGCTGAATAATATTTTTTTGTGTGGGTATAGTACATTTTTCTCATCCATTCATCTGTAGATGGACATTTGGGTTGTTTTTACTTTTTGGCTATTGTGAATAACGTTGCTAAGAACATTCAAGGACAAGTTTTTGTTTGAACACTTGCTTCCAAGACCTTTGGCTATATACCTAGGAGTGAAATTGCTGGGTCGTATGGTAATTCTGTTTAACTTTTTTAGGAACCCCCAAACCATCTTCCACAGCGACTGCACCATTCTACATTCCCACCAGCCGTGTGCGAGGGTTCCAATTCCTCCACATACTCACCGACACTTGTTATTTTCCTGTGTTTTAAATTGAAGCCATCCTAATGGATGTGAAATGGTACCTGGCTGTGGTTTTGATTTGCATTTCCCCGATGACTACTGACGTTGAGCAGCTTCTCATGTGCTTATCACCAGGACTCTTAACTCCATTTTACTGATGAGAAGAAACTGGAGGCTTATAGAAGTCAAATGACTTGCCCATGTCCAAGGCTCCTTTTCCCTTCCAGTACACCCCTGCTGCATCCATGGAAGGCAAAATCCTCCCAACAGGTAAGCACAAAGGTCAGCATTGGATCTTGGTATCAGCCTCCAGGCCCCTTGTGAACCTGCCCTGGCCCTGATTTGGGGGATTTGGTTTGCCTAGGTCAATTTCTGTTGTTGCCACCAAACCCTTGAAATTTCACTGGGCCCTCTTGGCAACAGCTGACGGTGCCTGCCCTCTGCCTGTTCCATGAAGCCTTCTTAATGCTTTCCGACAGAGGAGAATTTGGCTTTACCCAAACCTGGTATTCAGAAATCCCAGCTTAACAACAGACAGAGAATCCCTTATCCTTCAGAGGGGGAAACTGAGATTCAGAGAAGGTTGGGAGCTGTCTGAGTTCTCTCAGAATGTTAGTGGTGGAGCTGGGGGCAGGACAGAGCTTTTCCTGCTGTGCACACGACAGGAGAAAAAGAACATTCTTCCCTTTAACTCATCTCGTGTATGAGAGCATGTGGCAAGGGCTGTCTTGAGAAGGGACAGCATGAGCCTGCAGGCTGCCGCTCGAGACAGAACAAGGCCAACATTGCACTCCCACATCCGGGGCGCTGATGGGCAAACGGACTGAGGCCACCAAAAGCTGGATTTGACCCGCGCACTGTAGGCAGCCTGGTCGGGTAGAACAAGGTCTTTGGCCCTGGTGACAGGTTAACCACAGTCACTTGAGAAAGGTAAAGATAAATGGACTTCTACAAACCCTTTGACCTCTGCAAGCCAGGCACAAAGCACACTTAGCCCCATTGAAGTTGCCTGAGGGTGGAAGGGAATGATAGGTCTTTCCTGCTTTTGCTTGACAAACCTTGACCTTCAGCCGGTTGGCTTGTTTCCTAAAACTCGAAGTCTGCAACTGTGGCCAGTGAAAGTGCACAGCCCAGAATGTGCTGGGGCCCCCGGAGTGAGGTTGTTCATGTTCTACTGAGAGGACTTGGTTGTTGGGCTAAGCTCCAACCTTCAAATCATAGTCCTGTAAAGGTCATTGCTCCTTCCAAATGTCAGTGCTGGAAGAAGGCCTTGCAAACCACCTCCTTCAACCCCTGTGGTGCTGAGGAAAGAGCCCTGGCTGGAAGACAGAAGCCCAAGTTCTGCCCTCAGCTTCTCCACTAACTACGCCACTATAGGCACACACTTTTCTGAGCCTCAGTTTGTAAATCTATAAAATGGAGTGAATAATAACCCTGTCATACCTCCCTCACCCTAGATTTGTGAGGCTAAAATAAGACCATGCATCTTCATGCATTTTTTAAGTCTTGAATGCACAGATAACCAGTTCATATCCTTCATATAAAAAGAGCTCCTAATATCAATAAGAAAAAGACAAACACCACAATTAAACATGGAGAAGAAGTTATTAAATGAAAATTCACAAAAATAAGGAATGCAAATGACCACTAAATATATGAAAAAAATTTAACCTAATCATCAAAGAAATACACAATAAAAACAACCTATTGAGTTGGCAAAAGTTAAGAAAAATGATAATACTCAGTGTTGGCAAGGACGGGGGAGTGTATATTAGTACAGCATGTCTGGAGGGCAATTTAGCATCATGCATAAAATTTTAAAAAGTGCATATCCTCTACTCTCAGGGTGTACCCTAAGAAAGCAACTGAGATATGTGCAAAAGTATAAATGCATACCATCCTATTATTCTTTTTTAAACTTTTAAATAACTCAGATGATGATTTTTTTCATCAAAAGGAAACATCCATAGTGTTTTAAAAAAATACAGTTCAAAAACATGTTTCTATTAAGGTAAAAAAAAAAATTTCTTTCCAATTTCTCTTCTGACTACTTATCCAAGTAAAAAATTTCAGGAAATTGACAGATTTTCCCATTTGGATTCCTTCACTACTGGCATCCAGAAATGCACAAATTACAAAGTAAATCTATTGAAGTGGCAGAAAGTGTCACCTCTCTAAAGCAAACGTCTCCACTGTT
Organism: Trichechus manatus latirostris; assembly: GCF_000243295.1. Classification (NCBI taxonomy): domain Eukaryota; kingdom Metazoa; phylum Chordata; class Mammalia; order Sirenia; family Trichechidae; genus Trichechus; species Trichechus manatus. Next base: position 859,465 of record NW_004444259.1, read on the forward strand.
CTAAGACTGCACGTCTTTAAACCCGATACACCTAGTTTTTTATGTTTCTTGCATACTTTTTGTATGTATGGAATATTTCACTAGAAATTTTAAAAAGAAAATGCATTATAAACTGCAAAAATTGTTGAACAAGGATGATGATCATGGTCTTGCTTATAACGGTCAAAAATTTAAAAGATTTGAAGTGCAGTAGATTGTTATAATAGCGTCTCCAATGAATTATACTTTTGACAGCAACGGGCTGGTTTTCTTTGGTTTTAGTGTTGTCTTCCTTTACAATGGGATATTGCTGCTCTTCCATCAAGAGGTAGAATCGATGTTTCCACCCGTTTGACTCTGGGCTGGATGTGTGACTTGCTTTGACCAATAAAATGCATCAGCAGTTACACTGGGTAACTTCTGAGACCAGATCTGAGGAGACCTTGCAGCTTCTGCTTTATCCTCTCAGAATATGGCCTCACAGGCCACTATGCTGTGAAGAAGCCCATTTCAGCCTGCTAGAGCATGAGATCATGCAGCAAAGGTTAGCTCAGCAGGCTTGGGTTGCTCAAACCCTGCACATTCCATAGAAAGGTCTGGCCCTTGACCTCCTGGGAGATAACCTCTGAGCCCTTGCTTGGATTATCCTGTCTGATAAGAGTGTTTTTGCATGCCTGGGGCCTTGGGCCACGCTTTATCAGTTTGACCAGCTGGTTTATGCTAATGATGTGATTGATGGTGCTGAGCCAGGCCATATCCTGTTGGCCTCTGGAGAGGCTGGAGACTGAGTAGCTAAGGTCAGCCACGTGGGTGCTCCATGCTTACGTGACTGTGGTGCAGTGAATTCCTTAATATGGCCCTTCTAGCCATGGTCTCTGTGATTCCCACACAATGATTGGGTGGGACTCCGCAAACAAGGTGCTTGTGGCCCACCAAAGGGATTGGATAGCTTTCTAATAATGAAAATAAGGTGCATAGAACCCTTGTGGGGGTGGGACCAGGCAAATAAAGTATATGGAACCCTAACAAGGGGGTTGGTCAGTTTTGCCATCCTGCTAGGCTTAAAGGGAGCCATGGGATGGGGGGAGGGGGGCTGTAACTCGGAAGACAGAGAGAGACGGTGGTGCAGCAGTAGCAAGAGCCACAATGGCACGAGTCAGCAGGAACCAAGAGAAGGTGCAAGGTGACTGTGGTGGGGCTTGCCCACCCAGGGAGCTAAGAGTTGTAACACTTGCCCAAGAAGGCCCCCAGCAGGGCCCGGTGGCAGACGGCACGAAGAAACTGTCCTGATCAAGAACAGTATCCTGAGTTGTTCCTGTTACTTCTGAGTCATTTCTGATCCCGAGTTGTGCCCTGTTACTTCCTTAGTAAACCACTTAACTGTTAAGTATGGTTCGTGAGTTCTGTGAGACGTTGCATTGAATTACGGAACCCAAAGACGGGAGGGAGAGTACTGAGGGGAGGGGGAGTAGTTGATGTTACAGACGATGGAGTGGTACTGCAGTTTGGAAAAGTTGGACGTTTGGCACATCTTTGACCCCCATCTCATAGGAACCAGCTTTGTGCTGGTCCTTATAAAAGAAATTATTCACTTAGTGACTGACCCATAATAAAACCCTGGACACCAAGGCTCAGGTGAGCTTCCCTGGTTGACAACACTTTGCACGTGCTGTCACACATAGTTGCTGGAAGAATTAAGTGTGTCCCTGTGCTGTTCACTGGGAGGGCACACTGTAAGCTTGTGCCTGGTTTCTCCTAGACTACATCCTATGTCCCTTTTCCCTTTGCTGATCTTGATCTGTATCCTTTTGCTGTGATGGACCATAACTGTGAGGATAACAGCTTTTCTGAGTCCTGTGAGTCCTTCTAGTGAATCATCAGTCCTGCAGACAGTCTTGGGAAACCTCAACACAGAGGCCACATGGAGAAGAACTGAGATGCGCAGCTAACAGCCAGCACTAACTGGCAGACCCCTGAGTGAGAACATTTGGAGCCTCCAGCCCCAGCACAGCTGTTGGAGTCTGCAGCTGCCTGCATGAGACCAGGACAGCCCAGCAGAAGGACCACTTAACCAAACTGCAGAATCATGAGGAATAATATGTTATTGTTGTTTGAAGGCATCAAGGTTTTGAGGTGGTTTGTTAGCACCCACAGTCATGCTATTTTTTTTCTCATGCTATTTTTAATAGAAAGTGCGAGATTTGGTTTTACTTAAATATAAAATATAAAAAAAAGGAGCTAGTGTGAAACTAAAGAACTCCTGCTGTTGTTGTTAGGTGCCATTGAGTTGGTTCCTGCTCATAGCAACCCTGTACAACAGAAGGAAACACTGCCTGATTGTGCGCCATCCTTACAATCGTTATGCTTGAGCCCATTGTTGCAGCCACTGTGTGAATCCATCTCATTGAGGGTCTTCCTCTTTTTTGCTGACCCTATACTTTACCAAGCATGATGTGCTTCTCCAGGGACTGGTCCCTCCTGATAACACGTCCAAAGCATGTGAAACGTAGTCTCGCCATCCTGGCTTCTAAGGAGCATTCTGGCTGTACTTCTTCCAAGATAGATTTGTTCATTCTTTTGGCAGTCCATGGTATATTCAATATTCTTCGCCAACACCACAATTCAAAGGTGTCAATTCGTCTTCCGTCTTTGTTATTCATCGTCCAGCTTTCACGTGCATATGAGGCTATTGAAAACACCATGGCTTGAATTAGGCGCACATTAGTCCTTAAAGTTGACATCTTTGCTTTTTAACACTTTAAAAGAAGTCTTTGGCAGCAGATTTGCCCAATGCAATGTGTCGCTTGATTTCTTGACTGCTGCTTCCATGGGTGTTGATTGTGGATCCAATTAAAATGAAATCCTTGACAACTTCAATCTTTTCTCCGTTTATCATGATGTTTCTTATTGGTCCAGTTGTGAGGATTTTTGTTTTCTTTATGTTGAGGTGTAATCCATACTGAAGGCTGGCGTCTTTGTTCTTCATTAGTAAGTGCTTCAAGTCCTGCTGAACTTGACGTAAATCTTTCTTCTGTAAAAGGCCTAACAGTTCCTGTGAGGTTCCTGTAGGGATAAAAGGATTACAAAGAGCATTAATCTGTTAGAACAATTCTCTTCCCTTCCCTTCCCTTCTCTTCCTTCCCTTTCTCTTCCTTTTCCTTCTCTTCCCCTTCCTATCCTTTCTTCTTTTTAAATCTATGTAGACATTATAAGATTTTCACTGGTCAGTTTCTCCGAAGTAGATCACCAGATCCTTCTTCCTAGTCTGTCTTAGTCTGGAAGCTCCGCTGAAACCTGTCCACCATGAGTGACCCTACTTGTATTTGAAATACTGGTGGCATAGCTTCCAGCATCACAGCAACATGCAAGCCACCACAGTACAACAAACGGATAGATGAATGGTACTGAATACGTTTGGAATAGCAGCAGAACATTGTCTGATATACTGCCGGAAGATGAGCCCCTTAGGTTGGAAGGCACTCAAAATACGACTGCGGAAGAGCTGCCTCCTCAAAGTAGAGTTGACCTTAATGACATAGATGGAGTCAAGCTTTTGGGACCTTCATTTGCTGATGTGGCACAACTCAAAATGAGAAGAACCAGCTGCAAACATTCATTAATAATCGGAAAGTGGAAAGTATGAAGTATGAATCTAGGAAAATTGGAAGTCGTCAAAAATTAAATGGAGAGCATAAAGATCAATAGCCTAGGCATTAGTGAGCTGAAATGGACTGGTATTGGCCATTTTGAATCAGACAATCATATGGTCTGCTATGCCAGGAATGACAAATTGAAGAGGAATGGCATCGCATTCATCATCAAAAAGAACATTTCAAGATCTATCCTGAAGTACGATGCTGTCAGTGATGGGGTTATATCCATAAGCCTACAAAGAAGACCAGTTAATACGACTATTACTCAAATTTACCCACCAACCACTAATGCCAAGGATGAAGAAATTGAAGATTTTTACCAACTTCTGCCATCTGAAAATGATCAAACACATGCAATCAAGATGCATTGAGAATTACTGGTGATTGGAATGTGAAAGTTGGAAACAAAGACGAAGGATTAGTAGTTGGAAAATATGGCCTTGGTTATAAAAACGATGCCAGAGACTGCATGATAGAATTTTGCAAGACCAACGACTTATTCATTGCAAATACGTTTTTTTCAACAACATAAATGGTAACTATACACGTGGACCTCGCCAGATGGAATAAACAGGAATCAAATTGATGACATCTGTGGAAAGAGACAATGGAGAAGCTCAACATCATCAGTCAGAACAAGGCCACGGGCCGACTGTGGAACAGACCATCAATTGCCGATATGCAAGTTCAAGTTGAAGCTGAAGGAAATGAGAACAAGTCCACGAGAGCCAAAATATGATCTTGAGTATATCCCACCTGAATTTGGAGACTATTTCAAGAATAGATTTGGTGCATTGAACACTAATGACCAAACACCAGACAAGTTGTGGAATGACATCAAGGACATTGTCTTAGGTATCTAGTGCTGCTATAAGAGAAATACCACAAGTGGATAGCTTTAACAAACAGAAATTTATTCTCTCACAATCTAGGAGGCTACAAATCTGAATTCAGGGCGTCAACTCCAGGGGAAGGCTTTCTCTCTCTGTCGGCTCTGGAGGAAGGTCCTTGTTATCAATCTTCCCCTGATCTAGGAGCTTCTCAGCTGAAGGAACCCTGGTCCAAAGGGCGCGCTCTGCTCCTGGCCACTACTTTCTTGGTGGTATCAGATCCCACTGTTTCTCTGCTCACTTCTCTCTTTTGTATCTTAAAATAGATTGACTCAAGATACAACCTAAACTTGTAAATTGAGTTCTGCCTCATTAACATAACTGCCTCTAATCCTGCGTTATTAACATAAAACCCATTGCCCTTGAGTTGAGTCGATGTCCACTCATTTGACATCAACTCAAAGTGACCCTATAGGACAGAGTAAAACTGTCCCACAGATTTTCAAAGGAGTGTCTGGTGGATTTGAACTGCTGACCTTCTGGTGAACAGCCTGGCTTTTAACCACTGCTCTACCTGGGCTCCCATTAACATCATAGAGGCAGGATTTACAACACATAAGAAAATCACATCAGATGACAAAATGGTGGACAATCACACAATACTGGGAATCATGGCCTAGTCAAGTTGGCCCATATTTTTGGGGGACACAATTCAATCCATAACAGACATCATGCATGAGGAAAGCAAGAGGTCATTAAAAAGACAGGAAAGAAAAGAAAGACGAAAACGGATGTTGGAAGACTCTGAAAGTTGCTCTTAAATGTAGAGTAGCTAAAGCAAACGGAAGAAATGATGAAGTAAAAGAGTTGAACAGAAGATTTCAAAAGGCAGCTCGAGAAGACAAAGTAAAATATTACAATGAAATGTGCAAAGACCTGGAGATAGAAAACCAAAAGGAAGAGCACGCTTGGCATTTCTCAAGCTGAAAGAACTGAAGAAAAAATTCAAGCAATATTGGATTCTACGGAGAAAATATTAAATGACACAGGAAACATCAAAAGAAGACGGAAGGAATACAGAGTCACTATACCAAAAAGAATTGGTCGACTTTCAACCATTTCAGGAGGTAGCATATGATCAAGAACCGATGGTACTGAAGGAAGAAGTCCAAGCTGCACTGAAAACATTGACAAAAAACAAGTCTCCAGGAATTAATGGAATACCAACTGAGATGTTTCAACAAACAGATGCAGTACTGGTAAGTGCTCATTCATCTATGCCAAGAAATTCGGAAGATAGCTTCCTAGCCAACCAAATGGAAGAGATCCATATTTATGCCTATTCCAAAGAAAGGTGATCCAACTGAATGTGGAAATTATTGAACAATATCATTGATATCACACACAAGTAAAATTTTGCTAAAGATCATTTAAAAGCAGCTACAGCAGTACACTGACAGATGTACAGTGCCAGAAATTCAAGCTGGATTCAGAAGTGGACGTGGAATGAGGGATATCATTGCTGATGTCAGATGGATCCTGGCTGAAAGCAGAGAACACCAGAAAGGTGTTTACCTGTATTTTATTGACTATGCAAAGGCATTTGACTGTGTGAATCATAACAAATTATGGATAACAATGTGAGGAATGGGAATTCTGGAACACTTAATTGTGTTTATGCAGAACCTGTACATAGACCAAGACTCAGAACAAGAGAATACTTCATGGTTTTAAATCAGGAAATGTGTGTGTCAGGGTTGTATCCTTTCACTACACTTATTCAATCTGTATGCTGAGCAAATAATTTAAGAAACTGGACTATATGAAGATGCATATGGCATCAGGATTGGAGGAAGACTAATTAACAACCCATGTTATGCAGATGACACAACTTTGCTTGCTGAAAGCATAGGACTTGAAATACTCACTGATGAAGACCAAAGACTACAGCCTTCAGTATGAATTACACTTCAACATAAAGAAAACAGAAGTCCTCACAACTAGACCAATAAGCAGCATCATGATAAATGGAGAAAAGAATGAAGTTGTCAAGGATTTCATTTTACTTGGATCCACAATCAATGCCCATGGAAGCAGCAGTCAAGAAATCAAATGGCATATTGCATTGGGCAACTCTGCTTCAAAACACCTCTTTTAAAGTGTTAAAAAGTGACTTCTGGGGAACATGGTGCTATAGGCAGAAGCACCACACCGTCCCTCCACAGCAAAGATCCGAAAAACTAAGCCAAACAGAGAAAACAGCAATCCTGAAACCCTAAGCATCAAAGGAAGAGATAAAGAACTCAGCCAAGCACTGAATGCAATAAGAAACTGGCAGAGAACAGAGAGTGAGGAGAGATACATGCAGAGGTCCCCTATCAGTTAATGCAGCACGGATCCGCCATCTTGGACTCCTATCAGAGATCAGTGAACAGGAGGTACGAGAAAGCAGCTTCAAGGAGCTTCCAGCAGGAGACAGAACAACTGGTAACCAGCGATATACGTTTTCCCACCCCCTACCCTTCTTCACCCCCACTCGGCCTGCTCTGCTTCCTGTGGCCAGTCTCTTGGCCAGGAAGCATCACCTTCACCCCGGTGTCGCTTGGATCCCACTCACCCACACTGGCTGGCTTCCTAAGTGCCATTTGTTGGCTACTGGTGTTGCTTTTTTCCACTTCTTTAGACTTCTTCCTTACCTCTCACCACCTCCCCCTCCTTTCTCTAAAATACCTGGCTGTGTGTGCCATCTTTGCTTCTTTCTGAGGGGCTGTGAAATGCTGCTAGAATGTGAAACTGCTTCCCGGCCCATGCTGCCACATTGGTGGGATCCCAAGGCTTTTTTCTTGGTTTGTTTTGAATTGTTTGTTTGTTCTCCTTTTCTTGTCTCAAACTGGGAGCCCGTTCTAGCCGGGAAGTACTGCGTGGCTTGAGACCTATCCCCTCAGTTTGCCCAGATGTGCAGAGGGATCCCTGAGGGCATTTCTTTTTTCTTGCTTTTTTTTTGGGGGGGGGGCTTTTTTTTAATGTTTTTCTTTGGGGGTTTATCTTGTTCTTTTTTGAAATTTGTTTGTTTTGTTTTCTTTTCCATTTTTGTCTTTCTTCATTACTCAGTTTCTCATCTCTCTATACTTTCCTTCTCTTCTTGTCCCCGAACACCTGGCGCTGAGTGACACTTCTACCCCTTCTAGCCAGGCTGTACTTCACAGCCTGGAAGCAACTTCCCCAGACTTCGCAGCCGCACCGGGGGGGTCCCAGGGAACTTTTCTTTTCTTCTTTCTTTCTAATTTTTATTTATCTGTTTTTTCTTTTCTTTTCTTTTCTTTCTTCTATTTTATGTTTTTTCTCCATTTCATAGTCTCTCATCTCTCCACTCCAACGGCAAGCTCCCCTAGCACTCTTTTTTGGTTTATTTGTATGTTTTGGGCTCCTGTTCCTCTCTCCACTCTCCTGTACCCATCATAGATCCACACATCACAAGCTCCCCCTCCATCCTGCCTACTGCACCGTGTGCTGAACATCACACCACCAAGCAGCCCAGGCAAGGCCTACCAGAACCTGCCCTGCACTGATTACCAGCCCACTCTGGTGGCCATAGTAAGTGCCACAAACAACACATCCCAGCAACTCCTCTTCAGCTAGACCTGCCCTAATGTATCATATCTGAGCGACTGACCCTGCCAGTTGGAGAAGGAGGTGAAAAGTATCGTGCCCAAAGACGAGCAAACAACAAAGAACACACAGCCTGACTGCTCAGACATAGCCAAATAAAACGAAAAAGCAGGATGAAACAAACAAATCTACAATCAATAAATGAGGAAAACAACTACCGAATGCCCAGAAGACAGCAGACAATAACAAAACACTTACAAAACAGGACAGGATGGTTCCAGTAGGTGTACAAAATAAAACACCAGATGACTTTCTAGTAGAAGAAAAGGCACTAGAACTACCTGATAGGGAAATCAAATCTCTAATATTAAGAATTATCCAAGAGTTGAAGCAAAAAGCAGACAAAAATGAGGAAAAAATAGACAAATTCATGGAAAAGGCAGACAAATTCATGGAAATTACAGAAAAAAAATGGAAGAATTTAGGAATATAATGCAGGAACAAAACGCCAAAATAAGTTCACAACTAGAAATCATACAAAAACAACAATTAGAAATCCAAAAGATAAACAACAAGATTTCAGAAATGGACAGTGTGATAGAAGGGCTGAGGAGCAGGTTTGAAATGATGGAAGACAGGATCAGTGAAATTGAAGACAAACACTTGGATACAACACTGTTTGAGGAAAAATCAGAAAAAAGAATGAAGAAAAATGAAGAGATCCTGAGAATTATGTGGGATACAATCAAAAGCAAAAATCTGTGAGTGATTGGAGTTCCAGAACAGGGGGAGAAAACAGAAAACAGAGAAAGGATCATTGAAGAACTGCAGACAGAAAACTTGCCCAATATCATGAAAGATGAAAAGCTGGCCATCCAAGAAGCACAACAAACCCCAATATAGGATAGAGCCCAAAAGAAAATCACCAAGGCATATCATAATCACACTCGCCAAAAGCAAAGACAAGCAAAGAATCCTGAGAGCAGCTTGAGAAAAACAAAAAGTC